>NC_058117.1:27944193-28111693 GCF_914725855.1 Thunnus albacares
ACAGATCTGAAAGTTTATGGATGGGCGTAACCAGCATGTAATGAAATGCAGGAGCTGACAACACCCATTCAACGCAGACCAGCAAGTGAACAGGAAGAAGAACAGTATCAGAGCACACCCTTTGCTTCCTCTTCTGAGAAAGTGAAACTTATCAACAGTCATTCCGAGTGCTGAAATGGCGCAGCAAGGAGCTCAGCTGGACGGAGCAAAATTCTGCTGTTCGATCTGTCTGGATCTACTGAAGGATCCGGTGGCTATTCCCTGTGGACACAGCTACTGCATGAACTGTATTAAAGGTTTCTGGGATGGAGAGGATGAGAAGAAAATCTGCAGCTGCCCTCAGTGCAGACAGACCTTCACACCGAGGCCTGTCCTGATGAAAAACACCATGTTAGCAGATTTACTGGAGGAGCTGAAGAAGACTGGACTCCAAGCTGCTCCTGCTGATCACTGCTATGCTGGACCTGAAGATGTGGCCTGTGATGTCTGCACTGGGAGGAAGCTGAAAGCCTTAAAGTCCTGTCTGGTGTGTCTCGTCTCTTACTGTGAGAAACACCTTCAACCTCACTATGAATCTGCTCCATTAAAGAAACACAAGTTGGTCGACCCCTCCAAGAAGCTCCAGGAGAACATCTGCTCTCTCCATGGTGAGGTGATGAAGATGTTCTGCCGTACTGATCAGCAGAGTATCTGTTATCTCTGCTCTGTGGATGAACATAAAGGCCACGACACAGTCTCAGCTGCAGCAGAAAGGACTGAGAGGCAGAGAGAGCTCGAGGTGAGTCGACAAAACATCCAGCAGAGAATCCAGGACAGAGAGAAAGATGTGAAGCTGCTTCAACAAGAGGTGGAGGCCGTCAGTCGCTCTGCAGATAAAGCAGTGGAGGACAGTGAGAAGATCTTCGCTGAGCTGATCCGTCTCATCCAGAAAAGAAGCTCTGATGTGAAGCAGCAGATCAGATCCCAGCAGGAAACTGAAGTAAGTCGAGTCAAAGAGCTTCAGGAGAAGCTGGAGCAGGAGATCACTGAGCTGAAGAGGAAAGACGCTGAACTGAAGCAGCTCTCACACACAGAGGATCACACCCAGTTTCTACACAACTACCCCTCACTGTCACAACTCAGTGAACCTACAGACTCATCCAGCATCAATATCCGTCCTCTGAGATACTTTGAGGATGTGACAGCAGCTGTGTCAGAGCTCAGAGATCAACTACAGGACATCCTGAGGGAGAAATGGACAAACATCTCACTGACAGGGACTGAAGTGGATGTTTTACTGTCAGGACCAGAACCCAAGACCAGAGCTGAGTGCTTAAAATATGCATGTGAAATCACACTGGATCCAAACACAGCACACACATATGTGTTATTATCTGAGGGGAACAGAAAAGCAGCGACAACAGGTCTACAATCTTATTCTAGTCACCCAGATAGATTCACTCGATGGCGTCAGGTCCTGAGTAGAGAGAGTCTGACTGGACGTTGTTACTGGGAGGTGGAGTTGAGCGGGAGAGTTTATGTAGCAGTCGCATACAAGAATATCAGCAGAACAGGAAATAAATCAAAATGTGGACACAATGACAAATCTTGGGCTTTAGATTGTTACACTAACGGTTATAATTTTGTGTTCAACAAAGTCTCAACTCCCGTCTCAGGTCCTGGTTCCTCCAGAGTAGGAGTGTATCTGGATCACAGTGCAGGTATTCTGTCCTTCTACAGCATCTCTAAAACCATGACTCTCCTCCACAGAGTCCAGACCACATTCACTCAGCCTCTCTATGCTGGACTTTGGCTTTGTTATTTAAGAGACACAGCTGAGTTCTGTAAACTCAAATAGACAGAAGTCATTTTAGACTTAATGTGTCAGATTATGTTGTAACTCTTCATTTTGTTTGTCTCCATTGTTTCTGAGAGCTCGTTGCTGTGATGTTTCTGAACTGCACAGAGATCAGCTGTCAATCAAACTCAAATTGTCAACACTTTTTTTCTCTTCATTTGTTGTTCCGTTGATGTTTTGAGTTTCTTTAAATCTCACTTTTTCCTGTGTGTTTTTATCCATGGAGGCTATCACTGCTCATGACGATGATTTTAAATTTAACTGACATTTCTTCAGATGAAAATATAAACTTCTCTTTGTTCTAAATGTTAGTTTCATGTTTGTATTGATGTATTTGTTTGTTGTTGTTTCTCTTCCACTTCAGCGTCTTAAACAGAGAAAACACCAGACCGTTCATCACTTTGTAAATTTATAAAGCAATGTGTTATAAAACTGTAATTATCGTGATAATAATCAATAAGGTGATATTTCATTTTTTTCTTGTACATAGCTGACATTCTGGGTTAAACTAACTGATTGTGTGGATGAAGTGAATCTGAACATGAAATCATTGAACAAGAGTCATTTAACAGACTTTACTGATTGGATGTGTGAACAATCTGAAGCTTTACAGAATAAATAAAGCAGTTTTCTTTCAAGAATGAACAATTTTTTTTTTTTTTGTCTTTATTTCAGGATCTCATTTAAAGCTTCTGGAGAAAATGTGAAACTAATATGAGAGTTTATTTGAGGCAGTTTTCCTCCTGAAACACCACAAAGTACAGAGTTCATGTTCAGAGCAGAAGAACGTTTGTCAGTCAGTCTCTGTACTTTCAGCTTTCTTCACTAAAACAGCTTCATCACAGAGAAATGAGCAGAGTTTTCTATCACTTGTTGCTTTAAACAAACAAGATTTTATTTGTGCATTTAGTCAAAAGGGACTTTTTTTATGCAGGCCTGAAAAACTGGAGAAATAACAAGAACTAATTTGGTCAGATGTGGATGTGTAGACATTTTGTTGAGTCCTGACACTCAACAACATCCAGGTTTTCTACAACTACTTGTACTTCAAAGAATTTTCAGTGACTGAAAATTCAGTGACAGTGAGACACATTTGGTGGTGAAACAGTCAAGACAATCACCTGGTAATTTTGTCATAATTAACAAACCCTTTACTTATGTAAAAGTACCAATACAGCAATGTAAAAATACTCCATTACAAGTAAAAGCACCGCATGAAAAATCCTACTTAAGTAAAAGTACATACTGTAAGTATTAGCTGCAAAATGTAGTTAAAGTATTGCAGTAAAAGTAGTGGTTTGGTCCCTCTGACTGATATATTATTATATATGACATCATTAGATTATTAATAGTGAAGCATCAGTGTTAGAGCAGCATGTTGCTGTTGTAGCTGCTGGAGGTGGAGCTAGTTTACACTACTTTATATACAGTTAGCTACTTTAGTCCAGTGGTTCCCAACCTAGGGGTCGGGCCCCTCCAAGGGGTCACCAGATAAATCTGAGGGGTCGTGAGATGATTCAGTTTTTGGACTTTTTCTCTAATCTTTGACTTTTGCTGAAATATTGGATCATTTGAACATTTATTGAAATGAAAGCATGTGAGAAGTTTAGAGGGAAAAATCACTATTTGGTGGAGCTGTTAACAACTCATAGACATGTGAAATGTGACCCCGACTACACACTCCTTTTTGTAAGACGACAAAAGCCAAAAATATTGGAAACCACTGGTTTCATCTTTGACAATGTGTTGTATTTTAAAAGCTTGTTATATTATCCATTGTGTCAAATCTTCATCTGAAAAGTAACTAAAGCTGTCAAATAAATGTAGTGGAGTAGAAAGTACAATATTTCCCTCTGAAATATAGTGGAGTGGAAGAATAAAGTAGCATCAAATGGAAATATTCAAGTAAAGTACAAGTACCTCAAAACTGTACTTGAGTAAATGTATTTAGTGACTTCCCACCACTGCATACAACATACACAGCAGCAAATAAACTCTGACATGTAAAAATCGGCGGAGTTCCCCTTTAACGGTCCCCAGTGTCGGGTTCAGTAAGTCGGGTTCCACCACTAGAGTTCTCCCGGTGCTTCAGCAGCTCCGCTCGGCTCTGTTTACCTCCAGCGCTGCTGCTGTACTGTGGCCAGCTGGACACAAACCACCATCCACAGCTCATCTAGCCCGAGAAACACTGATGTAAGCTGCCTTGTGCTCAATCCTTCGTGGATTTTCCCCGCAGCGCTGTGTGTTAGTGACACTGTAACAGAGGTGAGTTTGATTTTTTATTCGCATGAAAAAACGGCTCAGGCTCAATGACAACACTGCGGCTAGCAGCGTTAGCTTAGCCGCAGCTGCTTCTTCTATCCCGTGATGGAGGATTGTGAACATGGCGCCCTCCAAAACAAACGAGTAGCTAGCTAGTTAGCCGACACTGTTTCGCTATTTTCTGACAACGAATGAAGCTTCATGTTTACTCGGAAAAACTACCATATTGCCACTTTGATTGTGACTCTTTTCAGCTTTCGCTTACGAGTTGGCCAGCTAAGGTTAGCTACGTAACAGTCTGCTAGCATTGCTAACTAAAATTAACTCTCCTCGTTAGCCTGTTTGACTGCCAGGCACTCATTTTATGTACTTGTTTGGCGTTTAAATTATAATTCAATCTATAGGTGGTTTGTTCAAGTTCTTTTGTAAAAGTTAAATCGCTCCATTTGTCTTGACAAGCTTTGGTTTGAACGTCAGCTAGCCGGCTAGAAGCTAAATCCAGCTTCTGAAATGCCAAAAGCCCGTGGCCTTCCACGGTTGTCTCTTTGTTGCCCAATATACGAGATATGTCTTGTGTGTTATTTAAATATATGATTTATTGTGAAATTATAAATCATAATATCATAATGTCGGCGTCCTGTCCGAGAAAACCTGGTTTGGTCTCATCATGCAAGTGTCAACGTGGTAGCTAGCTTCCAACGGTGAATGACAGAGTCGTGTGTAACATTTCTGACAGCACTGCATCCTCCAGACCTGCCTGAGGTTTGATTTAATTGATATTATTAGTAGCAGGGACGATGTTTGATTTATATTAACGTCATGAGGAGATGTCAGCCTTTCTGTAGATGGAACAACAGAATTGTGTAGTCTCTTTGTTTACCCTGGGAGCAACAAAACGCTTTCTCAACCTGTGTTGGCTGTCTTCTAATTAGCCTCCAGTGTCGCACACTTTGTTTAATTGATTGGGGAGCACGTTGGCGTGCAGAGCCGGTCGTCCTGTCTTCATGTAGTGTGAGCTCCCAGGAGACAGAGGTGCAGGCTGGTAGCAATGTGCCAGGCAGCAGATGCACATGGAGGAGGGAGAGCTGAAGTGTGGCCCTGCTGCCTTGGCATCATGGCACAGGTGGCCCCCTTTTCACACCTACTGCACCCAACACAGAATACGGGAGCTCATATTACTCACTGTCACCTACCTCACTGGTTCCTTCTCCTTCTTCAGCTGTTAATTTATTGTTTATTCGGATCCCCATTAGTTGTTATCGAGGCAACAGCTACCATTTCCTGGGGTCCAAGTTAAGAACAGAAATGTATACACATGCTTTCACCTACATGTATACATAAATACAATTAGAGCACTAACCTCACCCCAGTTAAAACAGTATAATACAGTTTCAACGAAAGCATGTGCATCTCTCTTTATAGCTACGTCTTTCTCTATATGTGTTTAAATATATACACACACACACACGTATTTACACATTCATGCACACGTACTAACAAGCAGTATCTATAACGATGCTCACCAAATGCTTTGAGCTACAAATTTCACAAAACTGATGAGAAAAAATGACTAATTGAACTACTAATTATATTTTGCAGGCTTTTATCCAAGAATAACCTCTTAAGTTGTTTTTTAAAAACTTTCTTTACTTGTTGCTTGAGTAATAAAATGACTTTATATATTACAGTTTTTATTGTATTGGCTGTAGGTTGAAGAATTGTAACATGAAGCTGTGTTGTGATTATTTTCATTATCGATTAATCTGCAGATTATTTTCTGGATTAATCAGTTAATCGATTGGTCTGTGAAATGTTTAAAAAGAGTGGAGAGAAGAAAAAAAAAGATTCGCTTTGTTCGTCCAGAATCTTAAGATATTCAACTGACTGTTTATGTCGAACATAAACAGAGAAATTTTCACACTGACGGAGCTGAAACCAGAGATTTTTTGGCACATTTCCCCTTAAAAGATTACATAAATGATTGTTGCTGATTATCTTTCTGGCGATCGTCTCATTGAGCAATTGTTGCAGCTCTACCGCAAAGTCTGCAAAACTAGTGGGTTTGATTTGTAGTGTTATGTGCACTCAAACATTAACATCAGAACATTTACACATTGTTTATCTCGTGTTTTTTTTTTTTGTTTTTTTAATTTCTTGTAAATATCTTAGTAATCATACTATATCCGGTGAATCGCACCATCTTTGTTTTTTGAACAGACACAAATCTTGTCATAAAAAAACCTTTTTACCTTCATAATTATCAAAGTGACACAAGTGCCAAAATCCTGTGTTGTTGCTTTCAAGGTGGCAGGAAATCACTAATTTTGAGAAACGCAGAATTTTGATGTCTGAAAATTGTGAACAAAAGTATTTTTATTTCTCATAATTATGAATATTAACTTTTCTGCACAGCTTCTCCTGGATTTGTGTTCTTCTCCCCCCCAAACACTCTGGTTTCTGAGTGTTTAATAATGAACAAACACGTTAACCTTTAATCAATAAACACAGGCAAAGAAATCGATCGGAGCTCGATCATTTCGGCACATTTAGAGGAATCCAGACGGTGACGGTGAGGGATTTAGTCGAGGCTGGCTTGCAACCTTAATATCAAATGCATCAGGTTGATATTTGTTTACTGTAGCTCAGACTCAGGTACTCATCATACTGGAGATGATTACTGTACATCACACTATTTCAACCTCAGAAACCTTCACTTTCTAGACTGACAGCACGCTTTGTGTTCATTGTAGCTTCATTTGCATTTATTCTTGGGTGATTTACTTATTTGCTGTCAACACTAAATGTGTTGATTTTTTTTCCTACATGCTGTCTTTTACCTTAAACCTACAGCTCAAAGTGTGAAGTTGAACATCCTTTCTCAAACATCTGTCACAGCCTCTTCTACCACAAAGTGCTCTAAAGCCGAGCGTCTTCCTTCGCATAAAAAAAAAATAAAAAAAATGCTCCAAGCATTATTATGGTTAGCTTTTGGCTGCGGTTTATGAAAGTGACATCTTAAGTTTCACGGATGGTTAAGAGGAGGACCGCATAAAATTGGATTTGAATTTCTTAAGATACTCAGGGAAGGCCAGGCCTGTGCATAAGAGTAAAGAGGCAAACCGGCATTATTCTGAACCTTTTGAAGGTCTCCGAGAGTTTTCCTTGTCAAATTTCCTCTGGCGTCCTCTGAGCCTCCGTCACCGCTGCATTATTTGTTTTGATGTCCACATGGCACGGAGGGAAATAGTGGAAGGTATTAAGAATGTCCTCTGAATGACAACAAAGCATGTTATGAATATCAGTCCGGTGATATGTAACAAATGCTTTTTCAGAGGAATATGGCCTACATAAATGAATTTTAAATAAACCTGTGCCCGGATAGGGACGGAGACTTTCAGTATAATTCTGAATTAATGTCAGCAGTAATAAAAAAGGTGTTTGTCTGAAGAATAACGGTCAAGACCAGAGCGAATAGTTCTTGTTGTAATTGTGTCAAAGCCATTTTTTAAGAACTTTTATTCAGAGTATTTTGTTGAGCTGTTTGTTTCACATAGAGATCACAATGATTCAGCTGCTGAGATGTGATTGTTTTCTGGTTTATTTAGTCCTCTGTGAGGATATCTTTGAGTTGTGGACTGTTAATCAGGGCAAAACAGGAGGTTTATGTTGCATCTTGGGTAACAGAGATCAATATTTTTTAGCATTTTCTAGACATTTTATAGATCAGATGAGTTGAGGATGGTAGGTAAAGGATCTGGTTTTAGATTAGACAGAGAACGGAGAAATAATGTCAACAATTCTGAACCTAAAGGGTTGAATTTTAAGTTTTCCTTTTGCCATCCAGGAAGTCTAGACTGATGCTCTTGTTTGCGTCGACCAGCATGTAAACAAAAGAGACACCTGGTTAATTATTCAGAACATTTCCTCGGTCCTTGCTTTTTTTCATATAATATGAAGGATATACTACCTGCTGAGTATTTTGAAAATGATAGGATTGCTTGTAAGGTATGAAATGAGCACTCATCAAGCGCCAAATGGCTAAATCGCCCACCTGGCCTCGTTTAATGGTCAGTAAGGTCTTTTACACACAGTAACATGTGATCCTCCTCGGCCCCCGCTGACCACCGTGCACTTTCGTGCTGCTGCTGCTGCTGCTGCAATCAGTTTGAAGCGAAACAGTGACTCTTTATCTAACAGGCTCTCGTAAAACCGCTTTGCACAACCTGAACTAATGTTTCCCTTTCAGTCTAAATGTCAGCTGAGTGTAAAACTTAAAAAAAATAAATATATATATAACGTGAGCAGATGGTATCTTTTTGTTAGAGGAAGGAAGAAAAACTTTTTTAAGTGGCTTAACCTGTACAGGAAATGACACAAGTCTGTGCAAAGGGTGTGTTTGATATATTTCCTTATAAAAAGATTATTTTCGGCAAGTCAGTTTTTAAGTTGACCAGCTTTTACAAGGTCAAACAAATAGTGCAGTGGATAAAGGCTCTGTCATATCTGTACGGTAAAGCATTAAGATTTTGAGAGGAAGTATTATGTTTTCTGTTCCAATAAGTTAATATTACTGTTTGTATATTTGTATTGAATGATATTCTGATATAATGCTTTCTAAATTGATAATAATGTGACATAAAACAAATATTTTTTAGTCTTTTTTTAAGGCGTTTCAGTGCAAGATGATGATGATTTAAGTGATTCTTGCATATATAAGACATTATTTGATGTTATTCTATGATCTTTTTTTTGATACTGTGTGTGAATCTCTTGAGAAACTTCTGGGTTATACAAGGAAACACTACTGCTCACTATTATTAGTACTATTAACGCTGCTATTGCTCTTGCTTAATTGTTAGTACTGTTATTATTAAGCGTGCGGTCTCTATTGATGCTACAGATCAAATATGCTCGAAATTACAACCTTAAATCTCTGATAGTTCCTTTCATTTCATTCACGGAACAAAACTACAAGCATCTGATGATTTATATTTATTCTTTTTCTTCTTCTACAGTTGTGATGAATAAGGAAGTCATGTCACGTGTGGTGAAGAAGAGGCAGGCGGACCCCAAGGTGGTCCAGTATGTGTGGGCGGCCATCGAGGTCATCCGCAACCAGAAACAAATCGCAAACATGGACAGGATCTCCAAGTAAGTTTACTACAGCGTTAGTGGCATCATTGCAGGTAGCTTTGATTTTTATCTGCTGGGAAAAAGGTGTCTGTTGAGTTTTATTTAACCAGCCAAACATCGAGGGGAAAGTGATTTTTTTTTTTTGTTTACGGTTCTCGCGGCTGCCAGAAACGATGTCAGTGTTGCTCTGGATAATCTGCAGACCTCACTGTGAACAGTTTTTATAGGGATCACTTTTTACATTTTAGCTGGACAGGATCAAGTGGAGAACAGTAAGAGGATGTTTGTTGTCAGGGAAAGATCTCACACACACACACACACACACACACACACACACATACATTTCAAGCCAGAAAAACACGTCGGCCAACTTATTTATCGACCTGTTTACACGTCACCGAGCAAGGAGGTGCTAAGTTCCCGCCAGCTTCCTGTGTAAAGGGTCTCAGCTGATTTGAAGCAGCGTAATGACGACCTGAGGGGAGAAAATAGCTTCACACACAAACATGTCATTACTTGAACCTACTCTTTATAGACACGCTGCGTTCCAAGAACCTTTTTTCCAGGCTTTTTATGTTATTACACTGGGCGTGCAGAGCTGCAACTAACTATTATTTTCATTGTCGGTTCATTTGTTGATACTTTTTTTTTTTTGGATTAATCATGACTGAAAAATGCCAGAGCCCAACGGAGAAAAGCAGAAAATCACTTAAATGATTAATTTGCTATTAAACTGATCACTTATTAGTCTCTTCCAATGAACATTATTGGTTATGTACAAGTGGTGGGAAGCCAGTGAGGGATCATTCACCTTTGTCTTTACTTTAAAGTGCATTTTTATTCTACCTGTCATAAAATAAGCGCCATAAGCAGTTTCCTCTTTTCTCTTTTATCTAGAGCTGCAACTACGGATAATTTTCATAGATTTTTTTTTTTCAGATTCATTGATTACTCTATAAAATGTTAGAAAATAGTGAAAAATGCATAAGAACAGCTTCTGGGAGCCCAAAGTTTTGTCTAAAATTCAAATATATTGAATTTACTTTGACATAAAACAGAGAAAAGCAGCAAATCCTCACATTTGAGAAGCTGAAACCAGAGAATGTTTGTTATTTTTTAAGCCTATCTATCGATTAATCAACTAACTCTGTTTTGAGTTGGCGTCTGGCGGGTTTTGGCACGTGCTGTAAAGGCAAGGCTCGGATGTTCTGTCGAGCCCTGTTTGCATTCAAGGCCGCACCAGACAACGATCAATACTTGGATTGACAGCTGTTGCAGCTCAGACATTCTCCGAATACTGTTCACTCATTGCCATTCCTGCCATGAAGTCATCCACCCCGCTGTAGAAACCAGAGCTTTAGATATGGAATCTACTGCAGGTCGAGCCCATGATGCTTTTCAACCGTCACGGTTTTATCCGAGGAAGGAATCTCACATTGTTCAAATTGTTGACAAGTCGACGACGGCTCGTCCGTCGGCGGGCGGGCAGACATCGCTGATCAGTCATTCCTTTCAGTCGGCGGATGGGAAGCCTAAATGAAACACTTAGCACATTTCATACGGCAAGTTGGCGAGCACCTTGGGAGCTGGCTGCTTGCCAAGTGAATACTGGCGATGAGCGGCTGTTGTCATGGCAACAGTAAGCAGTGGCATGCAACGGATAGTCCCAACCCTTCCTCCCTCCCCCCTCTTCCCCCTCTTCCCCTCCCACCCTATCCAGTCCCCCACTGTAGCTTAATTTCACCAAACAGGCTTTGTGGCTAAGAGGTTGATGACTTTAGGTTTGTGGAAATAGAGGAGACTAAAGTCAGCGAGGCAGAAGCGAATTATTAACCGCCCTCCGTCACTCCCGACAGAAATGTAATCTTCTTGTACAGCAGGGTCACAGCCGTAGCAGTCAGGCTGCTTAAAATCAATTAGTTACTCATTAACGAAGCTAATTACTAATTTACAAAAAAATCTGGTGTGTTAAACATTTGTTAAATGTATAGATTTATGATCTTATTTCCTTTTTTTTTTTCTCTGATTCTTTAAAATAAACTTTTATAGACAAAATGACAAAATATTTGATTAATCAATGATTGAAATGAAACCTAATCACAACACATAACCTAGTATCCTTCAAAACAAAAGCACAAAACACACAAAACTGATGATTTTACATCTGTATTCTTTAATTGCAGTGAATTTACAAACTCAAAGATCACAACAGACACTTTTCAACAAAGAGCTTTACATAAAACAGAAAGGACAAGATATAAAAGGAGAATAAAGTTTTTAAGAAATTGCAAAATACCAAACATTCTCAGTTGTGATGATGTTTTTATGTGAATCTTAAATTGATATTTTTTTTGGTTTGTTTCTCAATAAAAATTGTCCAATAACAAATTTGACACACAAGTAACATCGATGTGATAAGAACTGAGACACTGAGTCTTTAAGTTGATCAACAGGAAATTAATCTGCAATTATTTTGACAATCGATTAATTGTTAAAGTCATTTTTCAAGCAACTATGCCAATTATTGATGATTCCAGCTTCTCAAATTTGAGGATTTGCTGCTTTTTATTTGTTAATATGACTCTTTAATATCTTTTGACTTTGACCTGTTGGTCAGATAAAACATGAAATATGAAAACAGGAAACGGTGAAGAATGCCACCATCACAATTTCCTGCGTCTCCAGATGTCTTGTTTATTCTGACCAAAAGCCCAAAGCCCCAAAATATTCAATTTACTCTCCTGTAAGACCAGAAGCTGACTCTTTGAATCTGAACAAAACAGTTGGTGATTCATTTTCTTTTGGTTAATTAATCAACTAATTGCCAGCAAATTTGTAAAAGTTGAAGTTTTGTTGTAAGTTTTGCTAATAAACTAAAGAGTAAACCAAACTAAGTTGTGAAGTTAAAGCCTCAAGTTCTACCATCACAAGTAAAGACATGGTTTTTAACTTCAGGCAACTCAACTCTCACCACAGATTGTTTCTTATTTTGTAACTGTCAAGTGCAAGTCGGAAAGCGATTGTGATGAGAGTGTAAGCTATAAATAGAGAAACGTCCCTTCCTTTACTCTAAGAACCTCATCCTCGGTTTTACATCCTGTTATTTAAGTAATCACGTCTGCTTTACCTCGAGGACTAAACCGTAGACTTCTCGTTTGTAGCTCAGGATTACACACAGACTCTCACCTGATTCCCCACTGACATAGTCCGTTCATTGGCCGTCTGCCACAGTTGAGGACACATGACCTTGCTCAGCGAGGTTCATTGCCAGTCAGCAGGCAGCTGCAGGAATCAACCGGGGCCATTATTTGAATCACATGTGCTCCAAAAAAAAAAAAAAAAAAAATGGAAAAATGTAGGAGCCTGATACATGAGAGAGAGACTGTCTCTGGGTGTGTAATTTCAAACACACACACACACACATACACACACACACATATATATATATATGTTCAACTCTCTGTCTCCTCCAGGAGCGTAGACGGCATTTATGGAACATTTTGGGTGTCGTTGGTTTAAAATTACAGATCTGAGAGGAAAGTAATCTTAAGACTGAAGGAGGGAAAGAAATGATTCTCCCTGACTCATCATATTTATAGTTATTAGAGCTGCTTTCAAGGATCTAAAGGGTCTCACCTGGAGCAATTTTCAAACATTTAGTGGATAATTTATAAGTTGGTCGACTGAAAATTAATTTCCTTAATTTTTCTTAATTGATTAATTAAGTAATTTAAAGCAAAAATGTCAAACTCTCTGCTTCTTAGATTTTTTATGTCGTAGTAAATTCAGTATATTTGAGTTTTAGACAAAATTAATCGATGAATCCCAAAAAAATAAATGATCCGTAGTTGCAGCCATAGATCAAAGTGAAAAGAGGAAACTACACGTAGAATAAAAATACACCGTAAATTGAAGACAAAGGTGAATGATCCCTCACTGGCTTCCCATTTTTGTTCATAGCCAATAATGTTCATTGGAAGAGATTAACAAGCCAAACGTAACGCTGCCGTTGATTGAACGCAGGCTTCTGTCATAATAAGTGATCATTTTAATAGTAAATCAATCATTTAAGTGATTTTATGAAGCAAAAATACCAACAAACATTCATTTTCTGCTTTTTTTCTGTTGGGCTCTGGCATTTTTCAGTGATGATTAATCAAAAAAAAAGCTTATTTTGTTAATTGGTTAATTATTTAAGTCATTATAAGCAAAAAGATTGCTTCTTAAATGTAAGTATTTGCTGCTTTTCTCTGTTTAATATCATTATAAACTGAATATTTTGGGGTTTTGACAGTTTCTATGACTAAACAAGTGAATTGAAGAGGTCATCTTTGGGCCTTTTTTCACAATTTTCAGACATTTTAAGGACCAAAATAATCAGCAGATTAATAGATAATGAACTTAATCGTTACTTGCAGCTTTAGTCTGATCCATGTCCTCCAACTACTTTAGATTACAGTCTCGACTGCTCATGTTAGAGCAGCTGACAACGCTGATAATAAAGTCTACCGTCAGCATATATATCCGCTAACTCTCCACTCCCGCCGTCGCAGGTACCTGAGCCGCGTGTTCGGCATGCACCCCAAAGAGACGGCCAGACAGCTGAGCCTGGCCGTGAAGGACGGGCTGGTGGTGGAGACCCTCACCGTTGGCTGTAAGGGCTCCAAGGCCGGCATCGAACAGGAAGGATACTGGCTGCCCGGCGATGAGATGGTACGTCCAGCAACCAAACACTTCCATCAGATTCTCAAAGGAATCACATTTTTTTTTTGTGTGTGTTGTTTTTTTGGGGCACAAAAGCCAAAAAATTCATCCTTTTTTTTTTTTCTTGAAGTGAGTCACGTCGTACAGCAACAGCAGAAAACACTGTCTTTGTGTTCACATAGCGAGCGTTCGTCTAAAATCAGTGGAATCCCATGTGTGATGTTGAAGGAAACTTGGAAATTAAATTAAGTTAAATTAATTTGCCGTCTCTAAAAGCCGACATGATGCTCGTGCTTCCTGTTTCTTCTACTGATTGAACATCTCTGATGTTGTTAAAGATGATTCTAGTCAATCACAGTTTAACATTTCATTGAAAATTACAAAAAAAATCACTGTTTTTATTCTTTATTTGGATCCTCATTAGTTTCCACAAAGTTTTCCTGCAATTTAAAATCACACTGATCAATAAATAAAGTGTAATAAGTCTGAAAAGGTAGACAATACAAACTTACAATAAAACAAAACCAATATTGTCAAGATGATAACAAAAAGAAGATAAAAAATAATAATAAAAAAGGTTCCAAAACCACAATAAGCAAAGATTTAAGTTTTATTGATTCTTTTTGCTTTGGTTTTATTTTCTGATTAATACACCAGAGATATTTGATGGCAATAATCTACAAATGCAGTTAAACATAATGTCTTTAACAGGTGGTTAAAGGTAGACAGAAACAAATAAAATGCTGCGACTCTGAACAGTAAAGATCAGAGAAAACAAAAAGATCTTCTGGCCAGTGAAGAAACAGCTGTTAATGATTTTACTCACAATACAAAAAACACAAACTCCATAACAACTTGAATAAAAACTCAGAAAGCATCCAAAACGGTAAAAAAAAAAAAAAACAGAAGACAGCACAATCGGATTCGGATGTTTGGAGCCCTTTTAGGTAATTTGAAACATTTGCAGCAACAACAGGAGCTTTAAGATCACAACACACATCCGCCCGTCTTGTCTGTCAAGACGCCCGCAGAGTGAACACAGTATCAACACGCACACGTTAAATGGAGCAAATATTACTGTTATATAGTGATGAAAGCTGATGAAGAGCTACTCGGTTAAGAAAATAAAAGCCAAACAGGTTGAAAAGTTTCAGGTTGAAATAAAGGACTTCAATTATTAAATGTAAAAAACAATAAAACCAGTCAAATCACACAGTTTTTAATTTGTTTTTTGTCTCGCTTCTATTATCTGTTGGCTTGTTCAGACAGTCCTCTGCAGTGCAGTATTGTCTTATTATTATTATTATTATTTTATTATTTATTATTTTTCATCTGAAGTCCTTGTTTTCATTTCTCTCTTATTTCCCTTGTTAGTTGCGAGGAACAGTTCAGCGTAGCGATGCTTTCCTCTCCCTCGTCACCGCCGCGGTAGCTCCGAGTGTCATTTCACAGTCTTATCAGCGCTACCCGGGGAGGGGGGGATCTTTCTTTTTTTTTTTACCACCTGTAATAAAAGAGCACTTAATGGATTACCGTTCATTTATTTGATGGCTGCTTTTATCCCAGTCGCTGCTCTTTTACACCTGGGTACCAACACTCCTGCCGGCGTCTGTATCATACTTTTTATCATTAAAACTACAAAAGCAGCATCATTAATATGTGAAGAAGAATAATTGTAACGCTATGATGGTAGAAAAGGCTCATTTTAGCCTCTTAACATGCACAAAACAACAATTCATGTTGATTTAATGTACGTTTTTCATGATGGCAGACCAGATAAGGACTGAGAGAAGCATGCTGGATTTGGGGGGATTTGTTTGTTGTTGGCTTGTCTGTACTGTGTGGTTTCATCACAAAATATTAATATGATTTTGGGGGGGTGGAAAAAAAAAACAAAAAACAATCTGTTGGTCTGTCAGGACATGACACTGTTGTCCAGCGGAGCTCAGGTCATTTTTTTGTTAGCAGCAGGACATTTAAACACTACTCTCTGAATCACTTGCAATCACAGGAGCCGAAAGCCGAGGGAAGCAAGGTAAGGGTCTGCATTGTTATTTTATTTATTTATTTATTTTTTTGAAATTCAGGGTTTGTTCTTCCATTTTTGATCCTTTCTCCCCCTCCCCCCTCCCCTCTCTCTTTATCTCTCTCTCTCTCTCTCTCGACTAACATCATTCTGTGAGAAATCAGTCCCGCCACATGCAGTGCAGTCAGGGATTTGACTGAATCTTTTTTTTAAGCAGGTCGCAGGAAAACTAAACAGCATATGTTCTGGTTAGTGATAAAGTTGTAGGCTGTAAAAAAAAAAAAAAAAAAAAAGAAATGGGAAGCCTGTTATGTCAGGGGGGGCGGCGAGAAATTCAGTCTTCTTGCATTACGTAATGCTTGCGATTGTGCTCGCTGCACCTCTTTTTTTTTTCTTTTTTTTTTTTTAAATAAATAAAATGATCAAACAAGGTGAAAGCTAAAACAGGTTTCCATTTGGGGGAAAATTGCTCTGCATGCTCGCCTACAGTTTTGAGTAGTAACCACACTGCCAGAAGCTACTTTTGCTGTCAGTTCAGTTAATGCTGTTATAAAAAGCTTCATGAAAGTCCATTGCAGCGCTGCGTCTACGTGGCCAAATTTCTTGCGGAAGTGATCCGTGACCTTGAAATGAAATGAAAGTGCTCGCTACTTAATCTACAGATGTGCCGTTGCTTGGTTTTTAAAAAAAACAAACAAACAAAAACAAAAACAACCTCAACATGGTACAGTTACAGTAAAGCTGTAAACCAGATATCAAGTGTAAATTACAGCTTGATCAGTAATCAAGTGTTTTTTTTGCTTAATTTGTGTCTTAAATGCGAGACGACAAGCAATGCTAGCATAGCCGCAGGTTGGTAGCAAGCATCTGTGAGTTTTTGTAGTATTTTGGTCTTGGTAGTTGTAGTTCTCCTCAGAAGGGGGGGGGTGTGTTCTACTGTGTGCTTAACTTCTGTCTGGCATGCTTATTTTCTTTTGTTTCTTCATTTTGAATTGATAAATTAGGGTGGAGGTGGGAGGGGAAGGAGGGGAGGGGAGGGGAGGTTGTGGGTTTGTGTGGTTGTGCTCCTTTAGTTTTTATCTCTCTCTGTGCTTGCTGCTAGTAGTAACACAGCCGACTGGTTGTTTCAGGTTAGCGATCGCTCAGTGAGCCGACTAAAAAAAAAAAAAAAAAAAAAAAAAGTTTGAATGTCAGTGAGAAGCACTGTAAAGCATTTTACTAGGTGTAGGCCAGCTCTCCCTCCTCCTCCGCAAGCGCCTGGATTCAATCCAGCTGGCGTGTGCCGCGTGTCCTTGTGTTGACCTCAGGAATATTAACTCCTCAAAACAGATAACCAAGGCATTCGCACACTGATCATAACATTTTTTAAAACAGCAGCAGCCAAATTCTTGTTTTTTTTTTAAATGCACCATCTCCAGTCAGATTGAATCCAGGTTTTGCTCCAAATGTATTTAAATGTATTAAAACTTCTAAATTTAGCTTATTTTTAAGGATGAAGTTCATAAAAAAAAACAAAAAAAAAACAGTTGGATGCTTTGTTGATACTTTTGAAAGTTTGGTGTTGAAACTAACTTGAATCTGCGCCCTTGTGATGCATGATGATGATGATGATGATGATGATGAACATGATATGATGTGTTGATGCACTTTTGACAGTAGTGAGTTAAAACACTTTTTTAAAAGATCACAAATACACATTTCTTCCATTTCATTTGATTTACTAACCCATTATTTTTGACATGATGTTCAGTGGATTGCTATTATATTATTCATATTTACACTCTTCTCTACTCAAGACTGCAAATGGGAAAAAAAAGCTCTCAGATATTTGTCTAAATATCAAGTGTGTTGTTTCTACAGGGCTTTAAAGTGTAGTAGTCGCCTGAAACATCGTAAACATTAATCTGCTTTTATCAAATCAAATATAGATTTTCATGTAATTTTATCATGAGATGAGATGCGGGAAGATTAAGGTGGCTTACCATGAAAAAAAATGAAATATATAGAAATTATAGTGCTTCTAACACCGATTTATCATAATGTTGCTTATTGTTGCACTTCTGTGGTTAATGTTGTGGCTGGTGATCGTCTATATTTTTGTCACTGTCAATATCTTGCATGAAAAGACCAAAACCAACACATTAATTTAATTAAAAAAAAGCTGACAAACATACTTTTATTTATAAAGAAAAGGCTGGACTTTGTAGTTTTTTAGCAAATGTTACTTAAACAGGAGGAAACAGCATTTGTCGGAGACTATATTCAGCTGCAGTTAATCCACATTTGGTGCTCTTGTGAGTATTTCTGGCAGCAGGATGATGTGTGTGTGTGTGCGTGTGGGATTGAGTCAAAATAAACTACAGTGTGTGTGTTCATGGTAATGGAGGAATATGTCATCCAGTGCAGCAGTGTGTGTGTGTGTGGGCTCGTTCATGTGGTTTTTTTAATAGTTTTTGGACAACAATGGAGCTC
The DNA here is from genome assembly GCF_914725855.1 of Thunnus albacares. Lineage (NCBI taxonomy): Eukaryota > Metazoa > Chordata > Actinopteri > Scombriformes > Scombridae > Thunnus > Thunnus albacares. Next base: position 27,962,628 of record NC_058117.1, read on the forward strand.
TATAGCACAGAGGAATAAGATATATCCGGCTTTGGATACACACACACATACACACACAATGCTTTTTTGTGGGATTTGTTGACAAAACTATCACCTGACCTCTCCTTGTAGGCACAGAGTGGAATGACTCATTTAATGTGACACTGGCCAACCACTTTTTAGCTGATTATATGTTTGAACGTTTCATATTCAGCCAAGAAATGAATGTGCAGAAAAGATTTTACAGAAGAAAGAACGTCGGTAAAACCTGCAGACGTGCATATTTTCATAGCTCAGCCGCCTGCATTATGTGGATCTTAAAGAATATATCAGACCACAAGAAAGTGAAGCACTTCTTTTAGAGAAGCAGGTGGTGGAGAGTTGCTTTGTGTAGGTCATTAGAAGGCAGGTTATCCCCGCCGCTCAGCCTCGGCTCTGCTCTGCTCTCCGGCGTGTCCCAGCTTGACTCCTGACAGTACAGAGCTGTTAACCAGAGTCGGAAAGCAGTGGGAAGACAGGTAAAGGCAGCCAACGCTCTGGCTGCCTCCTCTATCACTATCCAAGCCTCTGCCTCTGTTGGCAGCTTTTAATGAAGGGCCTGTTTCTCCCTCCAAAACGGTTTTTCTCAGGATGTTTAGTGAATTTTCCTGTTTTTCTGTCTTTTGATTTTTTGCTGGCAAATTTTAAAGCTTAATGTTTTCTAAGCTTAGCTTTAAGTTTGCATGGGCTTTTGAAAACGTTCTTATGATTTGCTGTTTGTTTCTTATGTTTGCCTCGCTCCTGTAGAAACTCACATCGCTGAAAACCACAGACTCGCTGTCCTCGGCTCAAAGAGCTCCAGCCTTTTTTTTTTTTTTTTTGAAGTCAGCCACTTGTCTTTCATCATACAGTCCAACAATAGTGAAGTGCCTTTTGACACTCGACAGAACACAAGGACCATCTCTGTATTGTCAAGTGTTTGTGTGGGTGAAGAGTCTGTTACACTCTGAAAAGTAAAGGTCCTCTGAGGGATCTGTGGATGTTCCCAGATGAACCGTTGGGAGTGAGACTGTGATCTGACCCGTTATCACTCCTACATACTCTGTGGTACTTTGCATTGCAGATATGTAAAGCAAATGAATAAAGATGAGTTTTGTTAACCCAGTTGTTAGGAGCTCTCCATCTACAGAGAATTGACCTAAATAAAATACAGTTAATGCATTCAAATTCAGTTTTTTCACATGCTTACATACCACAGATTTATCATTAAACCAAGACGGTTTGCAGACGCAACAGTCCACAAACCTAGCTGATTTTACTGCCTCGTGTTTTTCACAGTTTGATGTTATTTCTGCTAAATTCTTAACTAAAGTGGGTTGTTGTTGTTGTCCAGGAGCTCCTAACCCTTTCCCACTCCCATTTTAGTGGCGGTCTGCCCAAATTCCAAAACAAAAGGAACATTTTTTTTTATCTTTTGACTCTTGAAATTGGTACGAAACACAGTCTGACCGATCACACAGCCAGGAAAATATATATTTTTACTTGAAAAACGCCATGAACAATTCATCAAAATGGTTTACGGTTTAAATTTCCATCGATCGACAAATCAATCGACTATATTCGTTTATACGAGCTGTCTGTAAAAGTTTTACTCAGTGCTCGCATCCTGTAGGTGACGTAGCTTGCAGGTCTAGATTATCCTTCAGAAGAACCCTCGATGAACCCTAGATTTCAGAGTGTGGAGTGCTTCCTGGCAGGCCTTGCTTCTGATCAGGGTCTTTGGTATTGCAGGGACTGGCAGAGTGAATGTCAGAGCTGTCTTCACTCCTTTTGTCCTCATGACTATTTATGGTTGTGCTCGGGCTCGTTTCGCCCCTTACACTTCCGACGGAGGCACAAAGTCGGTTTTAAATCTGCATTCGTGCCTTTTTAGACAACCGGACTTGCTCAGAAAGCTCTATACCTGACCGTCTCTGCATTTATAAGCTGTATCAGATCCTGTATTTAAAAAAAAAAAAACCCAAAAACCCTCAACCTACAGTGCATAAACACATGGAGAAGACATCAAGTAAAGAAACTGAAGTGCTGTTTTTTTTTATTGAGCTGCACTCACAGTCACGACTCTGCTGCTCTCCTCCTGAGCCGGTCCAGACTGTAAGTGGGAGGAGTTGGACGCTTGACAGGTTGATGAGGAGCTGAATTTCTAGCAGTTCTTCCCGTCTCTGTGCCCTTCACTTGAACCCCTTAATGAGACTTAGTAAAAAAAAAAAAAAAAACTATTACAGCAACATGTGCGCAGTAGGATAAAAGAAGGCATTCAGTAAGTTAAATCAAGTGGGCCCCACTTATATATAACTACAATACTCTCATATAAAACTACAATACTCATATATAACTACAACACTCTCATATATAAACTACAATACTTTTATATAAAACTACAATACTCTCATATATAACTACAACACTCTCATATATAACTACAACACTCTCATATATAACTACAACACTCTCATATATAACTACAGTACTCTCGTATATAAACTACAACACTCTTATATAACTACAACACTCTCGTATATAAACTACAACACTCTTATATAACTACAACACTCTCATATATAACTACAACACTCTCATATATAACTACAATACTCTCGTATATAAACTACAACACTCTTATATAACTACAACACTCTCGTATATAAACTACAACACTCTCGTATGTAAACTACAACACTCTTATATAACTACAACACTCTCGTATATAAACTACAACACTCTTATATAACTACAACACTCTCGTATATAAACTACAACACTCTTATATAACTACAACACTCTCATATAACTACAATACTCTTGTATATAAACTACAACACTCGTATGTAACTACAACACTCTCGTATATTAAACTACAACACTCTCGTATATAAACTACAACACTCTCGTATATAAACTACAACACTCTCGTATATAAACTACAACACTCTCGTATATAAACTACAACACTCTCGTATGTAACTACAACACTCTCGTATATAAACTACAACACTCTCGTATATAAACTGCAACACTCTCGTATATAAACTACAACACTCTCGTATATAAACTACAACACTCTCGTATATAAACTACAACACTCTCGTATATAAACTACAACACTCGTATGTAACTACAACACTCTCGTATATTAAACTACAACACTCTCGTATATAAACTACAACACTCTCGTATATAAACTACAACACTCTCGTATATAAACTACAATACTCTCGTATATAAACTACAACACTCTCGTATGTAACTACAACACTCTCGTATATAAACTACAACACTCTCGTATATAAACTGCAACACTCTCGTATATAAACTGCAACACTCTCGTATATAAACTGCAACACTCTCGTATATAAACTACAACACTCTCGTATATAAACTACAATACTCTCGTATATAAACTGCAACACTCTCGTATATAAACTGCAACACTCTCGTATATAAACTACAACACTCTTGTATATTAAACTACAACACTCTCGTATATAAACTACAACACTCTCGTATGTAACTACAACACTCTCGTATATAAACTACAACACTCTCGTATGTAACTACAACACTCTCGTATATTAAACTACAACACTCTCGTATATAAACTACAACACTCTCGTATATAAACTACAACACTCTCGTATATAAACTACAATACTCTCGTATATAAACTACAACACTCTCGTATGTAACTACAACACTCTCGTATATAAACTACAACACTCTCGTATATAAACTGCAACACTCTCGTATATAAACTACAACACTCTCGTATATAAACTGCAACACTCTCGTATATAAACTACAACACTCTCGTATATAAACTACAATACTCTCGTATATAAACTACAACACTCTCGTATATAAACTGCAACACTCTCGTATATAAACTACAACACTCTTGTATATTAAACTACAACACTCTTGTATGTAACTACAACACTCTCGTATATAAACTACAACACTCTCGTATATAAACTACAACACTCTCGTATATAAACTACAACACTCTCGTATGTAACTACAACACTCTCCTATATAAACTACAACACTCTCGTATATAAACTACAACACTCTCGTATGTAACTACAACACTCTCGTATATAAACTACAACACTCTCGTATATAAACTACAACACTCTCGTATATAAACTACAACACTCTCGTATGTAACTACAACACTCTCGTATATAAACTACAACACTCTCGTATGTAACTACAACACTCTCGTATATAAACTACAACACTCTTGTATGTAACTACAACACTCTCGTATATAAACTACAACACTCTCGTATATAAACTACAACACTCTCGTATGTAACTACAACACTCTCGTATATAAACTACAACACTCTCGTATATAAACTACAACACTCTCGTATGTAACTACAACACTCTCGTATATAAACTACAACACTCTCGTATATAAACTACAACACTCTCGTATATAAACTACAACACTCTCGTATGTAACTACAACACTCTCGTATATAAACTACAACACTCTCGTATGTAACTACAACACTCTCGTATATAAACTACAACACTCGTATGTAACTACAACACTCTCGTATATAAACTACAACACTCTCGTATATAAACTACAACACTCTCGTATGTAACTACAACACTCGTATGTAACTACAACACTCTCGTATATAAACTACAACACTCTCGTATATAAACTACAACACTCTCGTATGTAACTACAACACTCTCGTATATAAACTACAACACTCTCGTATGTAAACTACAACACTCGTATGTAACTACAACACTCTCGTATATTAAACTACAACACTCTCGTATATAAACTACAACACTCTCGTATATAAACTACAACACTCTCGTATATAAACTACAATACTCTCGTATATAAACTACAACACTCTCGTATGTAACTACAACACTCTCGTATATAAACTACAACACTCTCGTATATAAACTGCAACACTCTCGTATATAAACTACAACACTCTCGTATATAAACTACAACACTCTCGTATATAAACTACAACACTCTCGTATATAAACTACAACACTCGTATGTAACTACAACACTCTCGTATATTAAACTACAACACTCTCGTATATAAACTACAACACTCTCGTATATAAACTACAACACTCTCGTATATAAACTACAATACTCTCGTATATAAACTACAACACTCTCGTATGTAACTACAACACTCTCGTATATAAACTACAACACTCTCGTATATAAACTGCAACACTCTCGTATATAAACTGCAACACTCTCGTATATAAACTGCAACACTCTCGTATATAAACTACAACACTCTCGTATATAAACTACAACACTCTCGTATATAAACTGCAACACTCTCGTATATAAACTGCAACACTCTCGTATATAAACTACAACACTCTTGTATATTAAACTACAACACTCTCGTATATAAACTACAACACTCTCGTATGTAACTACAACACTCTCGTATATAAACTACAACACTCTCGTATGTAACTACAACACTCTCGTATATTAAACTACAACACTCTCGTATATAAACTACAACACTCTCGTATATAAACTACAACACTCTCGTATATAAACTACAATACTCTCGTATATAAACTACAACACTCTCGTATGTAACTACAACACTCTCGTATATAAACTACAACACTCTCGTATATAAACTGCAACACTCTCGTATATAAACTACAACACTCTCGTATATAAACTGCAACACTCTCGTATATAAACTGCAACACTCTCGTATATAAACTACAATACTCTCGTATATAAACTACAACACTCTCGTATATAAACTGCAACACTCTCGTATATAAACTACAACACTCTTGTATATTAAACTACAACACTCTTGTATGTAACTACAACACTCTCGTATATAAACTACAACACTCTCGTATATAAACTACAACACTCTCGTATATAAACTACAACACTCTCGTATGTAACTACAACACTCTCCTATATAAACTACAACACTCTCGTATATAAACTACAACACTCTCGTATGTAACTACAACACTCTCGTATATAAACTACAACACTCTCGTATATAAACTACAACACTCTCGTATATAAACTACAACACTCTCGTATGTAACTACAACACTCTCGTATATAAACTACAACACTCTCGTATGTAACTACAACACTCTCGTATATAAACTACAACACTCTCGTATATAAACTACAACACTCTCGTATGTAACTACAACACTCTCGTATATAAACTACAACACTCTCGTATATAAACTACAACACTCTCGTATGTAACTACAACACTCTCGTATATAAACTACAACACTCTCGTATATAAACTACAACACTCTCGTATATAAACTACAACACTCTCGTATGTAACTACAACACTCTCGTATGTAACTACAACACTCTCGTATGTAACTACAACACTCTCGTATATAAACTACAACACTCGTATGTAACTACAACACTCTCGTATATAAACTACAACACTCTCGTATATAAACTACAACACTCTCGTATGTAACTACAACACTCGTATGTAACTACAACACTCTCGTATATAAACTACAACACTCTCGTATATAAACTACAACACTCTCGTATGTAACTACAACACTCTCGTATATAAACTACAACACTCTCGTATGTAACTACAACACTCTCGTATATAAACTACAACACTCGTATGTAACTACAACACTCTCGTATATAAACTACAACACTCTCGTATATAAACTACAACACTCTCGTATATAAACTACAACACTCTCGTATATAAACTACAACACTCTCGTATGTAACTACAACACTCTCGTATGTAACTACAACACTCGTATGTAACTACAACACTCTCGTATATAAACTACAACACTCTCGTATATAAACTACAACACTCTCGTATGTAACTACAACACTCTCGTATGTAACTACAACACTCTCACATATATAAACTACAACACTCTCATATATACAAACTACAGTTTTTTGCTATTTTGTTCCCAGCAGCTTCACAGAGAAGCAAACAGGGAGAGGATTTCTCATCCACTTTTTTCCCTCCCAGATCTTCACAGCTGGTTCACAGTTTGAACTAGTGACCTTCTGGCACAATGCTCTGAACCCGGTGCTCTCACCACCCGCTGTCACTAAGGCCAATGTGACTGTGTGTCTAAATGAGCTTTACAAAAAAAAAAAAAAAAAAAATCCCCTCAGTTTCTTCTCTTTCTTTTCTTACTGACATAATCAGATTAAGGAGGAAAGTTTAAAATATACATATATATATTTTGAATTTTTCCACAGACTGAAAGTTTTTAAAATGCGCATTTAGAGTGCTTCATGTAGAATTTTAATGAAGTAGTGTGTTTTGAAGGTGCACAAGCATGACTGTGTGTCAGGATCTGCTCTGAGACTATTCAGTCACCCTAGCTGGAACATTTTTAACATGTACTTTCTGTTCAGTATCGGGAATTTCTTGGATGTGAATTGTGGAATTAGTGCATCCTCTGGCAGCTAGAACAGCAGGATACCAGCCAATCTTCTTTTTTTTTTTAATTTAGCTTTTAAATTTAACCTTTTAACTTTTAATCATTGTCAGTGTCAGAAGCATCACATTGATCATTAAAAGCCACATAGAAATTCCAAATAAATTCATAATCACGGAAGTATTTAGAGCGAGTTTAAGAGTTTTTTCTTTTTAAAGTCAAAACAGCAGGAGGAGCGACTGTAAGCCGTATTTGCAAGTCAAACACAGCCTCGGCGTTTAGATGTTTTCTATTTCACCGAGTTAAGTGGAGTGTGTGTGATCAAACCTGACACCTTCTGAACACCACTCTGTTGTAGAATCATCACAAATCTGTAAATCTGAGAGCTGGTTTTTAATCCACTGGTGGATGAAGACGTTTTTTTTTTTTTTAACCTCCCCTGCTGTGGTTTGGCGGGTTGGAGGGGGGGGTCACCCTAACCGTGTGCTGTGCTGTGTTTTCCCGGTAGGAATGGGAGACAGAGAGCCACGACTGGTACTGCTTCGAGTGTCACCTACCGGGCGACGTGCTCACGTGCGACAACTGCTTCCGGGTTTATCACCTCAAATGTCTGTCGGAGGATAGCAAACCCAGAGACGGAGGATCCCACTGGCAGTGTGTCGCCTGCAGGGTAGGTGGTCAGAGTGTGTCTTCAAGACCATCATACGTATTAAATTAATGTGTCTGTATGCAAGTTTTCTGATTACATGTGCTGCTATGGTTTTAAACTCTTCTTCATGTGCATGCAGGGCAGTAAAAAGAAGAACCTGAACAAACAGGAAATGAGTAAATACCTGCGCTTCATTATCCAGCGAATGAAGGAGAGGGTGAGAGCAAACACACACACACACACACACACACACACACACACACACACACACACACACACACACACACTTTCCTGAGCTACATTTCCTTATCTTGCACGTGTATCAGCAAACATCCACCCTGCTGAAGTGTTGGGCTGCAACTAACCTCACCATCAGTTAACCTGCAGATTATTTTCTCTATTTAGTTGTTTTGTCTATAAAATATCAGAAAATAGTGACAAATGCTTGTTTATAATTTCTTAAAGCACACGGTGACGTCTTCAGATGTCTTGTTTTGTCTGATTAGCAAAAAAATCTAAAGATATTCAGTTAAATGTCATGTATGACAGAAAAGGTGTGAGGATGCACCTGGCAAATGTTTGGCATTTTCCTTTAAAAATGAAAAAACGATGATTGATTATTATCCAATTATCAAAATAGTTTTTGATAATTATTGTCTGTCAGTTGACTAATTGATTAATCAACTAATCGTTGCAGCTCTACTGAAGTATCCTTGAAAAAGACACCAGCTGCTCACAGTTTTCAGACTGATCCTGACCTGTATGTAATAAAATAAAGATAAATATTTTTTTTATATTTCCCTGTTTTCTGCTCAGTTTTACTTCAGTTGGACTTGTAGGTTGATTCTGGGTCATTATGACTACCACTGGAGACATAAAAATTATTTTGAGTTACTCTTAAACTGCAGGAATCTAGATGAATTTTTCCCCTTTTGCATGAAAACCAGCGATTCTCACACAGTGATTGTGAGTTAATGTATCAGTTAGTTTTGCATCTGAGAGCAACTGGCTGCTGTGTTATTCTAAAGCTCTTAAAATGTCTAATCATGTTATAGGACTTGGACTGAGCCTTATTTTTACTAAAGAAGGGATGAGATTATATGTGCATCATGTAAGTGTAGGACTATTAAAATAGAGCATCAATGGAAAGAGTAACGCCTGCACACTTACTCCAAGTGTGATTTTTGATCACCACTGCTCACAAAACAACTCTTTCTCTTTGACTTGTAAGTGATAGTCTGTCAGTCACATGACCACCCGTCCGCCCTCTCAGAGGCCAAAGGAGCATTTCTGAAATATCTCCATTGTTTTTTTTTCCGATAATAAAATAGATATTAACAGTAAATTTAAATTTTTGAACCAGTAAAACTAACAATAACAACCTTCCTCCTCCATCTGCTTCCTCATCTCCTCCTTCATTTTCTCACCTCGACTCTATAAAAGTGTTAAATCACATTATCCTCCTCTCCTTCTCGTCTCTCCTTTCTCTCCTTACAAAAGTGGTATCAAATCTCACCATTTACCCTCCATGTTGCCTCCATCTCTCTTTCTTTACTTCATCACTTCCCTCTAACACCCCCCCCCCTCCTCCTCCTCCTCCTTCCTCTCTAAAGGGACATTAAATCATTATCTTTCCTCTACGTTGCAGGCAGTGGACCTGAACAAGAAAGGCAAAGACACTAAACATCCCATGTACAAACGACTGATCCACACCGCGCTGGACGTCTCCAACATCCAGGAGGTAACAGTCATGCTGTGAAACTCTCCTTCTCATTTCATCTGCTCGTATTTTTTCCCCTTTTTTTTTTTCCTTTTCACATATTTTTTAATGTTTTTTGGTCTCCCTTACACATCCCCCCCCCTCCACACACACACACACACACACACACACACACACACACACACACACACACACACTACACACACTACACAAACATGTGGATCAACAGAAAATTGTTTTCTCTTTATTCACCACACAGATAACGTCTCTTCTCACAGCATTCAGCAGTCATTCATATTGTAATAACATAACACTGAGTGTACACTACACACCACTTCATATTTGATATATTAATGGGGTTTTTTTTGTTTATCTTAATACCATAAATCTTAGGCTGCACATGAGTGAGAGTTGAACCACATGGGAACAATAAACAAACAAGCGTGCTTTTAAAGCTAGTAAGGCCATCAAGATTAATTGACTGAGGCGGCAGCGTGAAATGTTAAGTAGAACAGCTGATGCTCATCGACTAAACATGTCGTAAAAAAAACAAGTCAAGAACTTATGAAGATGCTTATCTTTTGTATTTGGTGTCTAAAAACATTTAGACTGGACAGAATCTAACTTGCATTTTTCATTTGCGCTCCAGTAACTCGAAGTAAAAGTTAAAGGAAACGTGCGGTTCATGTCCTTTTTATAATGTTGTTTCATTATAACAGCGTTCAGCTCGGCTCACATTAGTATTGATTTCCCTCATGTTGTTAAAAATCCCCTCCAGACATGTGTTGAGACTTATAAAAATACTCTGCTTTGAATAATAATTTTAATATGGTTTTCCACAAAAAAAAGTTCAGTTACCAAGAACTCGATTCTTGAAATGACATCACCAGAATCTCTGAGTATGTAAATAGTTTTTTATGTCAAAAGTTGAACTGTTGGACACAAGAAAAGTCCGTTCTCAGTGTTTGTGCACTAGAGGCTTCATGTTTCCACATCACACTTATTTAAGTTGCATAATGAACCACAGTTGGCTCCAAACTAGTCTTGATGTCACAAATCCTGCTCGTAGCTTCACAATCTAAACACAGAGGAACTTTCCTCCTTCAGCAGATGAACATGCATCATTCTGCACAGAGAAGCTCAAACATCCAAGTCAAATAACAATAAGCAAAACACAGTTTTGAGTGCAGAGGGACTTAAATGTTTGATAAAAACTGGTGTACAGAGTAGTTGTGGTCCTGAATCCAAAGGAGGTGAAGACAGAAAACGTTTGAGATGCAGCCGATCAGCCCAGAAGTGAAGAATCATTTACAGGTGATGCTGTAAATAATCAGGACAAATAAATCTGAAGTGGTTATCGAGATAACTATGAAAATATTCATATATCATTATTTATATTCTGGGTCTTATCTACCAGCTGTAGTTTTAATGTGTGTGAGGTCAGCGGAGACTCAGCGGTGCTTCTCACACAGCCACCGCCAGACACACTGGAGCTCTGCCCAGACCTCTGTGTGTCTGTCTTTGTGTGTTAATAAGCACACTGCCCTCTCCTGGACTCCTCACATGTTGGTCAACACACACACACACATGCACACACACGCACACACACACACACACACACACACACACACACACACACACACACGCACACACACACACAGCATGTGAATAGACTTCTTTGTATTTGTTCTGACACACTTTCTTTCTTTCTTTCTTTCTTTCTTCTTTTGTCTCTGTCAGAATCTGTCTGAAGGAAAGTATAAGAGCTATGAGGAGTTCAAAGCAGACGTCCAGCTGATTGTTCACAACACCGCCATTTTGTACGGAGGTGAGTTCTGCAGGTTTGATTATGTTGTTGTTGGTTATTTTTACCGACATGACAGCAGAGTTTCGGTACCAAAATGATTTCTGTTTTGATGTCATAGTTTAAGAAATATAAATATGTTGTTCTACTTTTTTCATTTGACAAATGAAGCCAAACTTGTAAAAGTGAACGTTGTCTAAGCTTTAGCGGAAAAGATTAGACGATTAATCGATTAATTGACTGACAGAAAATTAATTGGCAACGATTTTGAAAATCATTTCAGTCATTTAATAATAAAAAAAAAAGCCAAATATTTACTTGTCGCAGTTTTTTTCTGTCATAAACGACAGTAAACTGAATATTTCTGGATTTTTAAACGTTGATCAGACAAAACAAGACATTTAAAGACGTCACCGTGAGCTCTAAGATGTTATAACGATGCATTTTTCTGATATTTTCTGACATTTTATAGACGAAACAATGAATAATAATAATCTGCAACTTAATCAATAATTAAAACAATCGTTAATCATTAATAGTTAGTTGCAAAATATTGAATTTCATCAGAAACTATCTGATCAAAGACATTTGATGACAGTGTTCATGTGCATTTTTCAGTTTTGATACTCTAAACATTATGTGGTATATTATAGATTTAGACTTTTATGGGAGCATCAGAAGATTTGGTCAGTTTAGAACAGGATGTAGGAATTTTACAAGCGTTTTCTTCATGAATTACGGTGCTGCGTGAGCGCAGAAGGTGCAGTGGAGATGACATTTATAGATGAAGCTATAAATACAAGTTTTTATACCCAAAAACTGAATGAAAAGACGACTCTCAGTCTCGAGAAGGTTGGCAGGAGATTAATTTTCCGACATGACGATGATCCCAGACGCACTTCAAAAAAAATCACAGTTTTTAAAGAAGAAAAAAAGTGATGAAAACTACGATGTGGCCACGTCTGTCCCCCTGACCTGAATCCAGTAGATCACCTTCAGAGTGTTTTAAAGAAGGAAGGTAGAGCAACAAAAACCCCTCCAGCAAAGATCAGCTAACAAGAATCATCAGTGAAGAATGAGAACATCTCTCCTGGTATCAACCGTGTCCTGGAGGATCAGCAGGAATAAGATAAAAGACTCACTAATGAAGGATGTGCTAACGTTGTTGCAGATTCTTCTTAATTATTGACCTTTCATTAGAGTTTAATTAGTCAAACATCCTGTTTTTCTAAACGAATTGGCTTAAATCTTCTTGGGTATTGTTTGAAAAAAACAAATAAAATGGTATGAAATGGGAAGGAGGATGACTTATGGAAGAGCTCTGACTTGTTTATGGAAAGTTTTGTAAAATATCAGTGAATCTCGTTGTTTATATGCATCATTTGAAGTCGTTTTGGGCCACATCAGCGCTAGTCATTTCACCTTCACATCTGGAAAAAACAAGGATGTATAAATAAATCACAGTTATTCTCCGAAAAAGAGAGAGAGAGAGAGATAGGAAGTGATGGCAGAGATGTTGTTGTTCATTCGTTACGATCAATGGACGACTTTTCTTGCTGACTTCTGTGTGTTTTTCTTTTTTTTTTTAATACGTTGCAGTTCACAGCGACCAGGCGGAGATCGCACGGTTGCTCTTCAGTGACACGTGTCATGAGGTACCACAAGCTTTTAATCTCACACCTCTCATCACTCTGAACTTTGTGTTTCACATAAAATAAACAATAACCTTGTTAACCTTTTGTTATGTAAAGGAACGGACAGATAAACACCACAGACGTTGCTTTTAGGTCATAGAAACCTGGAGGAGATATTAGATTATTCTTTCTTGGAGCAACAGACATGATATGAGACTCTATCTTCAGAGTTTTCAACAGCTTCCGCACATTAAACTCGTCTCTCTGTCTCTCGTCTTTCCTCTCGTTTTTATCTCCCAGCTGAACGAGTTGTTGTTGTGTAAGAACTGTTTCTACCTGTCCAACGCCCGGCCCGAGAACTGGTTCTGTTACCCCTGTGTGAGTACAACCAAACCTGCTCCGCCAGGCTCGTCTGAACCAAACCAAACAGAACAGATTCACAAACACATAGTTTCTTTTTATTTTAACAGCATGTTTATACAAGGTGAACTGTCATATTAACTTTTGTTCTGCTTGTTAAAGGGGACGTATTTGTGATTTTCTGTTCTTATAACGTCATATGTCTTCGTTAAACATGGTCAAAGTACCAAAACTTGAGGTGATCATATGTAAAAAAATGCCCCCTGAAAGTCAAAAGCCAGAGCTTCAGCCTGCTCTGAATGCTGAAAACTTTACATTTCAAGTAAGGAACAAGAAAAAGAAGTAAAATCCTGCTACTACAGTTTGTTTACGTAGCCTTCGGAGCTTCCTGAAGCTGCCAGTCAGAACAGAATAGTCTCATCTGAAGTTAAAACCGCCTGTTTCAGACAGAGGCTGAATTGTGCGGCTGCATAAAGAGCCAGTATGAGATAAATAAGAAGTTTTTAACTTTTAAATCATGCAAAGATATTCAAGCGAAGCTCCAGAATATAAATACAGATCTGGAAATGTGTATGACAAGTCCTCCCTTTTAACGGGCAAGAAAATCTCCACTGAGCCGTATCTTTGGTCGTGTGTGTGTGTGTGTGTTTGTGTGTGTGTGTGTGTGTGTGTGTGTTATCATGCAGAGCCCCAGCCATGACTTAGTCTGGGCCAAGATGAAAGGCTTCGGCTACTGGCCGGCCAAAGTTCTTCAGAGGGAGGACAACCAGGTGGACGTACGCTTCTTTGGACACCAACACCAGAGGTTAGCACAGCTGGAAGACATCACAGCTTCTCTGTTCTGTTTGATCAGTCCTGGTAGGATATCAACAGCTCCGGTCGAGACCGCAGATGTCCTGGTTTCTACATAAAATCTATGTTTTCTTTTAATAATTTATTGTTCTTTAAAACGCCCAACATGATTTACAGCTCTCCCTTCAGAACGCAGCTTATATAAATCAACTTTATGCTGCTTAAACCAGTTTAGGAACAAATCAGATTCAAGGTTCAAGAAACATTTAAACATCAAGCTAAATTATTTACATATTATTAAACTGACTGACTCGCCCCCAGAGCGTGGATCCCCTCAGACAACATCCAGGACATCAAGGTGAGCGTCCAGCAGCGGCAGGTGAAGCGCAGCAACGGTTGGAAGAAAGCCTGCGAGGAGCTGGAGGTCTACCAGCGCTTCCTGAGGGAGGGACGCTTCTGGAAAACCAAGATGGACGACGGCAGCCAGCCTCAACATCATCAACATCATCATCAACAGAGCCAGAGCCAGCGGCAGCAGCAACAACAACAGCAGCAGCAGCAACAGCAGCAGCAGCAGCAGCAGCAGCAGCTGGAGGAGGAGAGCAGCAGCAGCAGCGGCGGCGGCGGCGGGAGGACGGACAGGCTGGAGCGGACGGACGAAGCCGAGTCCAGCATCTCCTCCACAAGCAACGAACAAGTCCGACATGTAAGTAGGAGTTACATCTATCTTCGGCTGCTTCTTAAAATGTTGACTGTTGGTCTCTAATGTTTAACAGGACGAGTAGATGAGGAGACGTTACTTGTCTTTGTTACATTTTGGAAGTTTGAAATTTGCATAAACTGTAAAAAAAGTGTCTGCTCTTCATTTAATCACTTCATCTGTGTGTGTAGATCCGTCTTTTTTCAGTACAATCAGCATTTAAAATGATAAAAATAAGAGCCATAAATCCAGCTTGATTTTAATGTTGTAGTTTAATGTTTTTGCTTTGCTTTAAGTGTTTTATGTGTATTTTATTGTCTTTTGTGATGTAATTTACTTTATACTGAAGTGTTTTTTCCATCTCTACATGTTTTATATGTTACATGTTCTTGTGCTGCAGAGATAGTCTGCTCTGGTGAACAATCGAGTTTTATTCTATTTTATTTGTGTTTTTGCTCTTAAGCTAAATTTGAAGTGATTAAAAACTAAATGAGTGATTTAAAAAGAGCAACACAAAGATTAAATAAACAGATAAACACATTTATTTGATGCTTATTTAAAAGAAGACAAACTGAAACACTGTAGATATAAATATAACAAACAGTGCCATCTGGTGGCCACATTATTAACAGTCAGTACTGTTAGTGAGCATTTTTTGTTTAAACATTAAATTAACATCATCATGATTATTATATCTGAGGACCAAAGTAGAAAAAAGGGGTTTGAAGGAGAATTTTAGCACCTGGATAAAGTGATATTCATGCTGTTTAATCTGAGCAGCAGTTATCAGTCGTCTTTAATCTCTTTAAAATAAAAACTAAACTAACCAGAAACAAGAATAAGAAATTGAGATAATTAAAATATATGTTAAATATTGATAAAAGCAGCATTGTGTTAAATTCTGAAGAATAAATTGAAATGTTCTTGAAAGATTTTTCTGTTTCTTTCACTACAAAATGAATTTAAACACATTTTTCAGGTGGACTGTAGACGACACAGTGACTGAACACTGAACCACGTCTCTCTGTGATACAGTTAGATGCTTAATAGCTTTTATAAATGTAGCTTCAAGGTTCCTCTCTGAGTATAATAAGTGATTTTCTCCCAGTGCTTTTACAGTTTATACCGGAACAAAAGAGCCAAGATATTCAACATATTTCAGTCTTTTCTATAATGTTTATGTTTTCTCTTCTCAGCTCAAAGGCAGCCAGGAGCCAAAGGCGAAGAAAAGCCGCCGCACTCAACTGGTGGAGCTCAAAGAAGAAGCCAGTGTAAGCTGGTTGTCATTTAAAATAACCTCCAACCATCAGACGGAGGCAACGCAGACGATATTCAGCAGCAGCAGGACACAATTATTGTCTGTTTTTGTTAGAGCCCCGTTAATAAATCATCTAAGATGATATTATAGCTTGTTTGAGGTATAACATATAAGCAAGAAGGAAGATTTGTACAGTTATAGATATTTTTTTTTTATGTAGTTACTTATCAAAAAATGTTTGATTTCTTTTAAACTCCCAAAATATTAAAGGACATTTAAAAAACTGAGCATTGTTCAGACTAAAATCTGAGTCTTTAGAGGATTTTTTATAATAAAAAGATAAAATAGTGACAAGGTTACACTTGAAAGCTGAAAGTTGCCACTCAGAGTGTAGTGAATTATCAAGGAAATGTTATAAAAAGTACCTGTTAATATCTGAAGCTAAGGTCGGTCTTTATAAGTGTGTCGTCTACCAATCAATGTTTCTATCAGGCGTCATCTGAAAACACGTCTTCTCCCTCCCGTCCTCTCCTCTCCTCTCCTCTCCTCTCCTCTCCTCTCCTCTCCTCTCCTCTCCTCTCCTCTCCTCTCCCGTCCTCTCCTCTCCTCTCCTCTCCCGTCCTCTCCTCTCCTCTCCTCTCCTCTCCTCTCCTCTCCTCTCCTCTCCCGTCCTCTCCTCTCCTCTCCTCTCCTCTCCTCTCCTCTCCTCTCCTCTCCACCCCTCTCCTCTCCTCTCCTCTCCTCTCCTCTCCCGTCCTCTCCTCTCCTCTCCTTTCCCGTCCTCTCCTCTCCACCAGGACCCGGAGCCGGAGATGGAGGCGGTCAGCTCCAGCCAGGAGATCCCGGTGTCCTCGGCGCCCCAGCAGCCCGAGAAGCTGTCGGTGTCCACGCAGACCAAGAAGGCCAACGGAGGGTCGCCGCGCACGCTTCACCGCGGCACCCAGACCAACACCGACGGTGCCTGCCAGAACATGTGCCACGAGAAGTACACCAAGGTCTTCAACGACGTCAAGGAGATGATGAAGGCCGACAACAAGAGGGAGACGGAGCGAGTCGTCCGGGAGGCTCTGGAGAAGGTGCGTTCGATGACTGGATAAGCTGGAGACGGATAAACTTAAAGCTCCGCTAATCAAGTGTCTTTTTAATCATCGATCTTCTTCGTCCCTTCAGCTCCGTGCGGAGATGGAGGAGGAGAAACGTCAGGCGGTGAGCAAAGCGGTGTCCGGAGCTCAGGCTGAGATGGAGAGGAAGTGTAAGCAGGTGAAGGAGAAGTGTAAAGAGGAGCTGGTGGAGGAGGTGAAGAAGCTGGTGGCTCAACACAAACAGCTCATCTCCCAGACCAAGAAGAAGCAGTGGGTGAGTGCTGGAGAGATGAAATATGAGTTTTAGATTTGATGTAGTAGTCATTAAAACATCTGCATTTTAACAAAACTACAACTCATGTCAGTTTAAATGTCCACATGTTGATTTAAGGCACCAAAAGTTGCACTGAAACGACTTCCTGCCACATAATAATAATAATAATGTGTTAACTACATCTAACAGACTTTAAATTGTTTTAGTCTTGTATCTTGTTGATCTTGTCTTTAATTCGGATGTTTTTTTAAATAATTATATCTTGTTTCGAGAGATAAAACCTGAGTTAAGAGTGACTGTTATGTCATATTTATATCTTCCCAGATAATACAGCTGTTTTATGCACATGTACCCTCATTAAAATGATGGAAACAAGGTTTTAATGGAGTAACAGCTGAACACGTCTGCATTAGGAAAATACAGCCTGAATCACAGGTTTCATAAAATATTTTGTATAATATCCCAGATAAGGGATACAGTTGTAAGTTGGTTTGAACAGAATTTAAACGGACTCTCTTCATACATAAAGAAAATACTGAAGTTCAAATTCAGTTCTCAAGGTTGTAAATTACTGATTAAGATAAACTCAGAAGGACGACTTTATTCTCCTCTGCTCACATTACTCTGGTGTTTCTGTCTGCTGGTGTATCAGAATCACAAGAATCTGATTTTATACAGCTGATACTCATCAGTTAACAAGACTTAGGGAGGAGGTTCACAATTTTTCAGGTCTTTCTTAAACAGTGAAACATGTTTTTGTTGCTGTAATCATTCCTCCTGTTTATACTGACCATTAGAAGATCCCTTCATAATGTAATTACACTGTAAGTGATGGAGGACAAAAATCCACAGTCCACAATCCAATCTTCTGTGTAGAAATGTATTTAAAAGTTTATTTGAAGTTAATATGAAGCTTCAAATGAGTCAAATCAAGTAGATATCTTTCAATGTTACAGTCTATTTAGTGCCAAAGTTCCTCTTTTTGTTACTATACTTCCACCTGCAGCTCAACAGAGAAACACTGTCCGAGGAAACACAAAGAGGGAGTTTGATGCTGTAAAGACTGTAAATGTGTCAGATATCCACTTGATATGACTAACTCAGACTGCTGAAGCCTCATATAAGCTTCACATCAACTTTTAAATGACTGTGTGGACACACTGTGGATTTTGGCCTCCATCATTTACACTGAAAGCACATTTGAAGGATCTTTTAATGTTCAGGAAAACCTCTTTCACTGCTCATACAGACACCTGACTGCTGTTTTAATACACACTTGTAAAAATTGTGAACATTTAAGAGTCTACATTCATGCTAACAGCTCAGTGAGGCTGCACTTGGACACAATGATGCTTTGAGCTAAATACTAACATGTTGATGATAAACAAGTATGATGTTTACCATCTTAGTTTAGCATGTTAGCATGCTAACACTGGCTAATTAGCATGAAACACAAAGTACAGCTGAGGCTGATGGGAATGTAATTTTGCAAGTATTTAATCATAAATCAAGGTATAAATTAAATCATATTCATACTTTAGCTTCTTTTAATTAATTTTCTGAATGTTTTTAGAGCTGCTGTGTTTGTTGTGTTGTTTTTTTCGGAGCAGCACCAGAAGCTGTAACTGCAGCCGTTTGTCTTGTTGTTTTCAGTGTTATAACTGCGAGGAAGAGGCCATGTACCACTGCTGCTGGAACACCTCGTACTGCTCCATCAAGTGTCAGCAGGAGCACTGGCACGCCGACCACAAACGAACCTGCCGCAGGAAGAGATGAACAAGCCCCGCCCCCCCCTCCCTTCCTCCCTTTCTGGCCCCCCTCCCCTACACAGCACGCCATTGGCTCTTACCCTCTCCTCTTCCTCTTCCTCTTCCTCCTGTCAGTCAGTGTCTACAACACACACACACACACACACACACACACACACACACACACACACACTCAATCCTTCTGCTTCTCTACTTGCCTTCCTGAAAACTTTGTGGACCCGATGTTTTCTGTGTGAAAAGAGCAAATTTGTTCCCTTTTTTTTTTATTATTATTATTTAATGTACCCATTGTATTGATTTATTTCTTTCTAGATTTTTATTTTTTATTTCTCTCTGAATCACGAACAGATCGGTTGAGAGCATGGCTCGAATGCAGAGTTATGGTATGATGATTTTTTTTGTGTTTTGTTTTCCAACTTTATTTCTCTCTTTTTTCCTTTTTTTTTTTTTTTTTTTTTTTTTTACTGAAGTGCTAATTTTGAACTTGTGTCAGAGAATGTGTTATTTAAGTGTGTAGTAACAGATGAGCATTAACTGAATACATTTTATTACCTGATTTTTTACAAAAATCTCTTTTTCTTACTGTAAATGCAACAAATACACACCGTCGATCTTACAAAAAAAAAAAAAAAGAAAGAATGAAAACATTACCGTAAGTACTATCACAGCATTGAACTAGATCTGCTTTCATAGAGAAAACCTATTTAAAACAAAAAAAAAAAAAAGACTAAAAACCTGCATAAGATATTGAATCGCGGATGACATGGCTCACGGACGTTTATGTATTTTTATTTTTTATTGAAACTATTTGCGGTGGACAGCACCTTTTTATCATTTCTACCTAAAAAAAAATCTTATTATTGTCCTCAAAGTCACTTATTGGGAACAGGGTCACGAGGTCGGCCTTAAAAGACGCCGACGAAAGAAATCTTCCATTTATTATTATTATTATCCTAATTAATATTATTATGCACATTTTTGGGGGATTTTTTTTTTTTTTTTTTTTTTATAAATAGACTGTAATTTTTATGAGTCGGATATAAAAATAAGTTTTTAATTTGTTCTAAATTGGGGAAATGTATAGAAATCTTTCCTGAGCTGGATCTTAGAGAGGTTCCATTTGACAGTTTTTCCACTTTTTTTTTTTTGCACACTTTTATTTTCTTAACAACCCAAAATGCTTGTAAAATTGCCAAAAAAAATCCATTTTTTTGAACCTACCTGAGAAGATCTGGTGAGTCCTCCCCCTCCCCCCCCCCCCCCCCCCCCCCACGCCCCTGCACTCTTCCACTTAATAAATTAGTTGGTGGTCGTATTTCCCCCCCCCCCTTCCGCCGCCCCCGAGCGTCGTCGGTATCATTTTTTATAGTGATGTACACTCAAAACTCTTTTTTTTTTTTTTCTTTTTATAAGTGACTAGCTATGAGACTCTTTCACTGCTTATGCTGTAGTTGGTGGTCAGTGCCTGTCTTTCTTTTTTCTTTTCACATCCTCTTACTCCAAGTAAGGCTACATGCATGTTGATAGTTTCATAGTTTGTCCTTTTTCATTCATTATGGTAAAATTAAAAAAAAAAAAAAATTAAAAAAATTAAAAAAAAAAAGATCAGACCAGAAGCTCGTGGAGCGTCTGGTGTTTTAATAAGAAGTGACGACGGATGGACCAATATAAGACATTATGCAAATGTGAATGATCAAATTTAATCTTTTTCTATAGTTTTCCTTGCAAAACTTTTTCAAAGGGGCAATAAAATTGCCAATTTTTTTTTTTTTTTTTGACTTTCTTTGAGAAGTGTGATGCTTTTAAAAGTTTCTGACTGTTTCCTCAGTTATGAAGATTGACTGAACGGAGGAAAATAATTCAGTTATTCTGTATAGATGCTTTGTTTTTGTTTGTTTTTTTTTAACACACGGACTTCTGTTAATCAATTTGTGCTTCTGTGACCAGTTGGAGCATAAAATACACAAAATACCGTAAATTCTCAAATAGTGGACAGGCCTTAAATTTACCTCAACTAAAGAGAAAACTTCACCTTCATTAACTCGCCAGTTGTGCATCAAGTCACGGCTGCAACGAGTGATTATGTTCATTATCTATCAATCTACCCATCCTCCTTCTATGAATTGATTTATTATTGAATCATTAGTCTCAGGAATCACAAGTTTGCTCACATTTAAGAAGCTAGAACCAACAAATATTTACCATTTTTGCTTGACAAATGACTTATTTGATTCCTTTTGATCAAACGAATCAATTAAACTATTTGTTTCAATCCTACAAGTGTTTTTAGTCGACACACTAATTCTGTTTTTGAGAGTATATTTAATACAAACTCAAAACCTGCTTATAGTTAGTGTGAAATATGGAATTTGCAGGAAGTAACTGAGGATAATTTAGATACCGATACGGACGTTTTTCACTGTTTTCTGATGTTTTTATAGACGAAACGGTTGATTAATAATAAATAAAGTGGATGGATATGCTGAGTTTAAACCCCGCTGTGTATTCTGTTATTTGAGAAGTATCCACTATTAGAGAATTTACGGTAACTTCCAGACTTCATCTCTTAAAAACTTCACACAGTCGTCGCCAAGTCTCGCTTTGAAAACTCATTTAAGTGTATCACTTTAAGATGTAAAATGTTATTGTACAGTTCAGCCACTGTTTGACTTTTTTTTTTTTCCTCTTTTTAATCCAGCGTGCTGCAGTTTGTTCCTTTCTCTCACAGTGATATTTGATTTCAAGGTGTTTTTTTTTTTGTATTTCTGGAACATTTATCTCGCCTCTTTGTTGTGTTTTATCACGGTTCTCATCTACAGGCTTCAAGGTCAAACAATGCCGTCTCCTCTTGTTTTTTTTGTTTTTTTTTTTAAATCATCATTGCACTACATGTAAATAAAATGTCATTCTGTCAATATCTCCTCCTTCATATTATATGTACATTGTAAATGAAACCACAAATATTCAGCTGTTGTTTTTCTCTCTCTGTGTTACAGCGACCTGGATGACTGTTAGTTCTAGTTTTGTACAATGTACAACCGTTATCATATCAAACTCTCCGACTTCTGTTGTTACCGCGACATTCTGAGGTTCGTGTCATTTTCAGCACGTCTGTGTTTTTATTTTTTTTAACCTTTTTTTTTAACACGGTGACCTACTTCTGCACCCGCCGCCATGTATCCGGATATTTCAATGTGTTTTTTTTTTTTTTTTAACGTTTTGTTGAAAAACCAACCAATAAATGCATGTTCTCCACAAACCAGCACACTTGTTGAAGGTGATAGGTTGTTTTTTTTTTTGTTTTTTTTATATTCGTCCATCCAGCCGTGAAAAAGGGTTCAGTGTTTTCTTTTCTTTTATTTTTTTTCTCCCCCCTGCCCTCTATGTGGAAAAACAGTTTAGATGTCATTCCAGTTTGTAGCTCTGGTTTTTAACTGCATGAGTAAAGGTGTGTGTATCTCCAGATCCTTTTATATTTTTCCCCCCCCGCCCCCCCCGCCCCGCCTCACATCATGTAAACAAGAAGTAGTTCCTGCTCCCTCAGAGTAATGCAATATGACAATGGTGTTTGTTTTTTTTTAAAAATTTTTAATTTTTCTGGAACTTCAGTCGAGCTAAATCTCCGAAGCTTGAAAAAAAAATTCATCGCCTCAATGAGTAAAATCCATCAGATTGTCGCCCGCAACAAAGACTTTTAACTGTTATCTTATTCCAGAGTATTACAAGTACGCGATACCGTGTGAGTACTGAAATCCTTCTTGTACTCATGTAAGTATTTATGTACTTTTTAAAGTGGAATAAAACCGGTGTAAAGTTTCCTCTCTGTCTTCACCTCCTGTAGGTCATCTTCTTCTGTTCTGTTCATATGTAAACAATTAATCGTGGCTTAACATTTTCTATGCTCCCGACATTTTTATTTTTTTTGTTGTTTTTTTTTTGATGCTTTAGCTAGCAATATGTATATAAATATATTCTATGTGCTAACATGGAGGAAATAAATGTATCAACAAGTTCATGTGTTTCCTTTTTTTATTTTTTAAGTTGATTTAATGACTGAATGTTGATGTAAAATGTGAAAAAAAAATGTTTTAATGTTTTGGATGCTAAAATTTAAGTAGTTTGTCATATTAAAGGGTCAGTTAACTAAAAGTCTCTCTAGCTGTATCCGTCCATGCAGATAGTTTTGGTTTTATTCATCCGTGCTTTGAGATATTTTCTTGAGATTTCTGATTGTTTGTGGAGCTCAAAACATTGAAAAATATGTGTTTAAAAGATTTAACAACAACTTCTCTTCCCAGGAGCAGTTTTCCAGTTACTCTGGATGATGATGATGATGATGATTGAATGGACCTACTGAAGAAATAGTTCCTATAAAAGTTGTTGTGACTTGAACGTTGTTTCTGGATTTTTTTAAATACAGCATCTTCCACCACTGTGAGCAACAGGAACACCATGAACCGTAGTGGGATGAATGTGGATCTGCGTTACTGTCTGCATGGCTGCAAGATACCATGACAGGTAAGTCAGAGTTTAAGTTTTTATTTGCATTTTGTTTGTATTTTGAGTGAACTGAATCTTTAACAAAGAAAAAAAAACAAACAAGTTTTTTGTTAGCATTTAAGAAATAAGTACCATTAGTCTCAGTTATTGACACAAAGCCTCATGGGAGATGTAGTTGTTGAATACTAACAAAATTAAAATAAACCTGCATTTTAACACTGATGCATTAATATGTCAGCAGGCAACTTTTACTTTTTATAAACGATAGTTAATAGGAATATTTAATTTATAACAATGCATGTATTTTATATACAGATCAAATGCTTGTAAAAAAACCCATAAAATTTTAATCTAAGTAAGTACGGCTAGTAAAATGTACAGTATTTGTCTTTCTGATGTGTTGGAGTATAAGTACAACAAACAATACCCAAATACTCAAAGTACAAAAACATCAAACTAGTATTTAAGTAAAGTGCCTGCCAGTAATATGTCTGAAAGATATTGCTAAAATATTTGTAAAATGTCAAAAAATGACAAAATATTGCTAAAATATCAGTAAAATGTCAGAAAAAAGTCAAAATATCACAAAAATATTAATAAAATATCAGTAAAATGTCAGAAAAATTGTAAAATATCAGTAAATGTTCTTGTTTACATTCCATCAGTAGCGTTTTGTCTCAGAAAAATGCAGGAAAATGTTTGAGCTGTTTTAATTTATGTGACTAATAATCATTTTTTCAGTCAATTTTTGTCTTTAAAATGTCAGAAAATTAAATAAAACAAACTATCTTAAATAATTTTCTCCATGAAACAGTTGAGAACTGAAAAATATTCAAAGCAGAAAGTCTTCACATGTGAGAAGCTGAAATCCCTCAAATGATTGATGATCAAAATGATTGTCAGTTTTATTTAAACGGTCTAGATAAATCAGCACTAGATTAAAAGAAGTCTGTTATTTTTGCAACAAACTCAACGCTTCACAGCTTTGAGAAAAATCACATGAACTTTTACTCCTGAATGATGCAGGAAATCTTTGAATAAGTTCGAGTAAAACAGTCACTAGATGGTCTGAAAAAACTTCCCAAAACCTGCGTAACAACAACAATAATAATAATTATAATAATAATAATAATAATAATAATAATAATAATAATAATATTAAAGACAACATCTCATTTTTTTATTGTCAAAATTGTTGAAATATTTATTGAAAGACTTATGTCAACTCAAATAAGACATTTTTAAAACCTTAAAAAAAAAAACAGGGGACATACATTTTGCTGATAAAAGAAAGAGAAACAAACGGTGAAGAAAGTGCTTTTTTCTTTTTTTTTTTTCAAAAAAATCCTCGCGTGTTGAAACTAGAACATTCTCGACCTTAAAATCACGTTTCACAGACTGAAGGTCGTGTCCCTCCGACCTTTGACCTCCTTCACCTTCTGCTTCCTGTTTCAGTCTCTTATTCCTGTCGTGACATCACTATATGAGCCCTGATTGATCTCTCCATGTAAAAATATGAAGGACTTTTGACTTTTTGATATTTACAATAAGGAGCGGCTGCTCGTCTACCTGCCATGTCGGGACACTCGTGGTGTTGATGAGGATTCACCTTTTCCCAGCCGGAGGTGTTAAAAACAAAAAAAACAAAAACAAACAAAAAAAAAAATCCAGTACAGCTGTCGGTCTGTTAGAAATGAGGAGTTTCATTCCAGTAAAATAATCTGACTGACGTATGAAGTTACTGACAAACATGATACATGAGAATCATTTCAGAAAAGTGACACCAACTTGTCTTATTCTGTTTTTTTTAAAGACAGTGTTGTTGTAACACCTCCCGGTCACCACTAGAGGTCAAGATTCAATCAATGTTTCCTTACAGTAGAGGACATGAATGATACTTTAATCATGTGTGATGATAAATAACAAATCATTCTCTCAAATTACGATTTTGTGCATTTAAATTGTCAGTTTCCCCTCTTTTAATTAAGTAATAATATGTATTAATTATGCAGTTTTTTTGTGCCTTCAAGTTAATTTCCACAAATTAATATCTCCACTTTCATTTAAAACAGTTTGATCTTGTGATATGTGGAAAATGAGAAATCCTGCAATTTTTTTAAGTTGGTTTTCAGCTGCAGATCCTGTTTTCTTATTTTAGATTCTGTTCCTGTGTTTGATGACACGTGACTGAATTATACTGCAGTGCGAAAAGTTTCCTCACGGCACAAAGTGTGTTTCATCAATGTTTTTACTCTTCGCTAAAGTGGAAACGTTGGTGCATTAATTAACAGAAATATAAAATGAAGGCTGATGAAATTAGATTTTTTTAAACCAACATTTACATGATTTTTGACATCATTTAAAACTTTAAAGGTACCCTGTGGAGTTTTCTTGTAAACAAACAAAAGTTACGTTTACATTCGGTGTTTAAGTGAAATTATATTCCTCCGATGTCGTAAACGTCTCTGCAAACAAACACAAACACCCTCCAAATCTTAACAGTAAACACGTGGATCTGCGCGTCGAGCAGGATGATTCATTTGATTAATTTCCTGTCGGGAAGCAACGTCTGAACCAACGTATTTACATACAAGAATAAAACAAACCGCCACATTTACGTGCAGCCCGGAGAAGCATTATCCCAAAAATCACCAAAAAACGCATGAAGTGCATCCTCGAGGTCGAACAGATTGAATCATTTTTTAAAATATTTTAAATCCTGCGTGGTTTACATCCACTTTTACAAGCTAGTCGTCTTCTTTACTGCATTTGTTGGCGTTTCTCTGCATGTCACCAACAGCTGATGAGCAGAAATGTGTCACCAGCACATTCAAACTGGTGTAAATATTGCTCCATAGTGCTACAAAACTCCAGGGTGCCTTTAAAGTGGGAAAAATGGCGATTATATTACTGATTTTATCCTGCTAGTAAAAACTCTGATTCAAGGTTCTTCTTCAAATTTCTGCCTGACCGGTCGAGGTCAAAGAGAGAACAGGAGGCTGACTGAGCAATTTATTTTAGCAAAATGACTGAATCGAGGGAATTATTTGTAATTTGAGGGAACAAATGACTCATTTTAGGAGAAAACGCCTTCTGGGCTTTCAGAGGAAAAAAAAAAAAAGAAAACTGAATCTTCAGACTTAATCCAATAAAACATGATGAACATTTTCACTGTTTTGATGCAGAATCTGGAATGAAACTCCTCACAGCTTCAAAAATCCACTTAAATGACTCAAACATTTCAGACCAACGTGCAGATAAAAAAAAAAAGCGTTAACGTGTGTCAAACCGCTTTTGTCCGGGGTGAATCCTTAACTCGTCATTTAATATAATCTATAATCATATATTTCTATTTTTTCCATAATATGCTTGATGTGAGTCTGTTTCACTCAAGACAAATACAATGCTTTTTTGTTTTTTTTATATTAGCAAA
Organism: Thunnus albacares; assembly: GCF_914725855.1. Classification (NCBI taxonomy): domain Eukaryota; kingdom Metazoa; phylum Chordata; class Actinopteri; order Scombriformes; family Scombridae; genus Thunnus; species Thunnus albacares. Next base: position 27,990,085 of record NC_058117.1, read on the forward strand.
TATTCAAGAGCAAAACATTCTTGAACGTCTCGTCATACACTTCTAAAAGAGAAACAAAATAAATTAAATCAGTTTCTTTTTGTACATACTTACATGATATAAATTTATGTATTGTTTCGCTTCGGTTGAAGCATGAAAAACATAGTTAACGGAGTTAAAGGCTGTTAGTTTATGAAAATTAGCACACTGATTTCCCTCTGAGACGGGACGGTTGGTTCAGAAAATAATGCTGATTAAAAAAAAAAAAAAAAATTTAACACTTGCTTACAAAAAAAAAAGCCTAACATGAAAACAAAACATGTGTAGTACCTAAAACTGAAGGACAGCTGCGATTCACCCGCCCCCTCCCCTCCCCCCCCCCTTCCCCGTCAGACCCCGCCCTCGTATCAAAACATATCTCGCACTTTTTTTTTTTATTATGGTTGATATAATAAAAACGTAAAATATCATTTTTGCCACAGTTTGTTTTTTTGTTTGTGTGTAAATATCCGTTTCAAAAAATAGCCTAAACTTTTTTTTTTTTTTTTTTTTTTTTTAGAGGACACCTTTAAAAAAAAAAAAAAACAAACAAACAGAAGAACAAGCGACTTCAGCAAATACTTAAAAGGAAAATATATAGTGAGAGCCACACGTAGATTAAAATCCAGAATCTTTTGCTATGTCAACGATTGTCCTCTACTGCCTGCAGGCTGCAACGATTGCCACGTTTCGGTAAACAGTCGGCACAAGGAAGGAAGGAAGGAGGGAGGGGTCGGTGGGGGGGTTCTTGCCTTGATACTTTCTCTCAGGCTGAGTATAAATCCCTACTTCTCCAAATTAAAACATTTAACCTGCTAATCTAAATATAACCACTTGATTTTGGAAGCTAGTTAGCCTTGGAGCTAGCGCTGCCTGAGAGACAAGACTCAGGGCAAAACAACAACTCACAACCTTCTCCCCTCGTGCCAGAAACTCATCCTCAGACTCCGTTTTCTTCCTTTTCAGTCTCAAGAGCGGACCGTCTTTGCATCTTGCTATATAATCCTTCATCCACCTTCCATGTCGGCCACCTGGAGGGGTGGGGGAGGGGCGGGAGGGGGGGCGGCGGCGGCGCTACATGTTGTAGGCCACGTAGATGGGGTCAAGCTGGTCGGCCAGGAAGCCGTCGCGCAGGTGCATGCGCTGCTTCTCGCCGCGGGAGTTGATGGGGATGACGCCGATGTCGACCACCACCACCACGCCAACGATCAGGTAGTGCTCCTCCAGCACCACGTTGGTGACCAGAGGAACCAGGTCCAGGGCCTCCTGCTCCGAGCCGTCCAGCTCCACCACCACCACCAGCAGGTTGGTCCACGTGAACACCGCGCTGGAGCCACAGAAGAAGAAAACAACACGGAAATAACCAAATTAATCCATTTAGAGAAGCTTCTTTCAAGAAATCGCCTTCAAATGTTCAATTATTTTTGTGTAAATTTGCAATAAATTATGTTTATATTAGAAAAATTGCAAGTCTGTATAAAGAAATTCTATAAAAAATGAACTCTGGGATCTAAGAAATGCTTTGTTCATGGGCGAAGACATTAAAAAGACAAAAAAAAATTGATTGACAAGAGCTGTGACACTGTTTACACAAAAGTTTCGAAGCTTTTCAAGTCAAGGCACGGACTTCCTGTCAGTCAGGAGCAGCTAGACAGGAAGTGGATTTTTCTCCTGATTTGACTCTAAAAAGGTAAACGTAACACTTTCCTCCTGCTGTGTAGCTCTGGTTTCAGGTGTTTGGATTTCAAAGGGTTTAGTTTAACTTAAAAAGCGGTGAAGCCTGAAGGCAAAGCAGCTCCTGAGAAGACAAGTTCTGGGTCACACATTACAAACATCAGAGCAAGAGAAGATGTAATAAAACTTACTGGAAACATAAATGTTGAATTAATGACACCAGTTTTTGTGTGTAATATGTAGTATTCAGCCTGTCAGATACCGAGGTCGTTATGTCGGTGTGTGTGATGATGTCAGTGTGTGTGTGATGACGTCACTGCGCATCATGTTCCTCACCACTCCGTGATGCTCTTGTGTGTCCTGATGACGGAGGTCTCGATGTCGATGGGGTGGTAACGCATCCCCCTCAGCTCCATGGCCTCCTCCAGAGCACCGACCACGTACAGGGCGTCATGTCGCTCTGCGCACGCACACACACACACACACACACACACACACACACACACACACACACACACACGTGTTCAGTCTCCACAGAGTAGTAAGTACAGAGTTTTTCATGCAGGACTTTAACTTGTAATGGAGTATTTTTACACTGCGGTACTGGTAGTACGTCTTCCAGGTCATGTCAGGTTGGTTTCTAGTCTTGACGGATGCATCTTTATAACCATCAGTTAAGATTTCTGCAGCCTAATGATGATATTTTTGGATTAATGCGGCTACTTTTCACCAGTATTCGTCGTCTTGACTGCAGATTTGTGCTTGTCAGGGACGAAAAGCCTCTTTAACAGCATTTAGAGCATCATGGGACACTTTAACTCTCCAGTGAAACCAGACTAATGGATTTCTTTAAGGATGGCAGCACTTAAAATCAGGCCTGAAGCTGTTTAATCCGTCATCTTCACCATAATATGAGGTCATTAAAGGTCAGTGTCAGCCCCGACGACGGCAAACTGACATATTAGACTAAACCGACCACCTAAAATCAGCCAGATCGTTTTCATCATCATCATCATCATCATCACGTACCACCGCTGGCGTCGGTGAGCTCGGTCCTGCGCAGGAATCCCAGGTATCCGGTCCGAGCCCAGACGGTCTGCGTGTCTCCGAAGCTGAGCCGGGAGTTGAAATGGTCCGACTGCAGCGCCTCGTCTCCGTAGACGGTGAAGTAACCGCTGGCGTTGTGGCCGCTGTGCACCCAGATCTACAAACACACCACAGCAGCTCTTACAAACATCTTAAAGTTCTGCTTTACTATTAAAAAAGTTTTTAATGTTTATGTTATGCAGCTTCAATATGACAGACATTCAAACTGCTGCTGCAAGTTATCATTGTTTAATTATCAATTAATCTACTAGACTTTCAATTATAAGTTAAATGTCCATCACAAGCTACCCGAGCTGTCGTCTTCTAATTGATCTTTTTGTTGAGTTTTTGATGACGTGAGAACATCGGAGAAGCAGAAACCTACAAATGTTTTAATTAATAAACTAAATAAAATGACTGCTAAAGTTGTTGTTGTTGTTTTCTGTCACTTAATCCCCTAAAATTGTTTCAGGAGTCATTTAAGGTTACAGCCCACTGTAAAAAGTTTGCTTGTTTTATTATTATTTTTTAAAATTTTACCAGGAAAATTTCATTGAGATTAAAAATCTCTTTTGCAGGAGAGTTTCAGACAAACAAGTCATACAGACAGACCTCTCGTTAGTCAATATAAAATAATAAATACATGAATAAAGTTACAATAAAAGAGAAAGTAGAAATACCACCTTAATACTAGAATTGGACTGAGAAACAGCAGCAATCTGAGGCATTAAAAACCTTCTAACATCCTCACCAACGCCTGCAGCAAAGCTTTAACACATACAATCTATATTTTCTGAAGTATTGAGAATAAATTGCTTTGGTCACATGTCACGTCACATGTTGAGAATGGTAACAGGTCAGCTGTCTCCTCTGCAGACAGGAAGTAGGAGTCAAAACTAAACTTTCTTCTCAGCAGCTGAACGCTCTGTTAGTGACACATACCGAAGCCCTGTTGGGTCAAAGTTAGCGTTTTGTAGAGATTTGTAGTTAAAGTTCAGACAAACCTCTCCCAGATGCGACTCTCCCATTGGTCCCTTGGTCTCTGGGTTGGCGATGATGATCCGAACCCCCGGCAGGATCTGTTGAGAGAGAGCAGAGAAACGAGATCTGCGTCAACATTTTAACTGTTTGGGTTGCGAGCCAGTTGTGTGATTACAGAGCTGGTCGAGTGATGGTTAAAATGACAGCATGACACCATATTCACTATATTTGTTTAATTATACTGAAGGACGGACTTCGGCTGATGTGAGACATTCCTATTGGCTTGATTGAGGCATGCTTGAGGCATCATCAGCATGTTAGCACGCTGATATTAACATTTAGCTCAAAGTGATGCTGTGCATGACTGTAGACTTGTAGATGGCGGCTCTCCTTACTTCCTTTCCTTCGTTCTTCCTTCTGTCTGTCATTCCGTCTTTTCCCAGTTTTCATTCTTTCCTTCCTAACCTCAGTTTCCTTGTTTATTTTTCCTTCTTTCTCAGCGTATTTTATTCCCTTCATCTCTTATTTCAACAGTATGAACAGTACCGATCACATTCAAAAGCATCTTTTCTGTTGAACCTCAGATCCTCTGAGTCCTTCGGCCAAATATTTGTCCACTTGTGCCCCTTAACGACGGGACGGACAGTTGCCACGGAAACCATACAACTCAAAATCAGTTAAAGTCACTCTGCGGTTCAGTGACTTCAGTGTATAAACTGTTTTTAGTCCCTGAGCGTCAACAGTGTCATACTGGAAAATGACGACAGCTGCAGTTTGTCTGGATTATTTTAACATCTGTGACACAAATCTGATGATTTAAACTGTGTTTAAATATATCAGAACGGGCGTAAAGTTCTCACCAACAAACACCTGAAAAGATTCGTTTTTTTTGTTTTGTTTTGTGGTACAAACGCTGTTCACAGCTTTTGATTTAAGTTACTGTAGGTGACAATATGCTTCTTAAACATTATGAGACTGTAATTAACCTCTTTTAAAACACAACATGCACTTAAAATGTACTTGACAGTAGCAGGAAGTGATGCATAAAATCTGTGGCAACATACTTGAATTCAAAGTGTTGTTTGGATAAAACTCCGTACATAGACCCCGTTTCCTCTCAGACAATGATATCTTCACCTCTAAACCAGAACAACTGGTCTGTCCGAGTACCCATAAAATAGTCAAGTTGCTACTTGTTTGACGTATTTCTAAGTACCCGTTCAGAGTGTGGAGGTTTATCAGAGCTCACTGGGACTCTCTTGATCAATAAGGACTACAGTCACTGGAGCTGAGAGGAGACACAACCACCAACTACTGGACTGGTTAAAGAGTCCAGTGGGAGAAGTGTGCGTCCAGTGTGGGTTTAGTGGTGTGTGTGTGTTGGTGTATTTCAGACGTTGGACATTCTCGCCTACCAGCTGGCAGCACGTGAACTGCGAGTGTGGGTGTTGCAACACACACACCCATCGTCACGTGTAACGGGGAGGTGACTTTTTTTTTTTTTTTTTGGAAGAAATTCATCCAGTGATTCATCTGAAAGAAGTTCTACCTCTGTGGAAACATGACATTTATTCACATTTGCATTAAAAGCTGTTGAAAAACTGAAATAAATGGAAAAACTCACCTTCCCAGACTCCATCAGCGGCAGGCTGTGTGGTGACCCTCTCTCTACTAGTCTGACCCTGAGGAGCAAAAACAAACAACTGCAGCGTTAGATGATGAAAAGACGTGTCTGTTAACTAAACTAGCATTTGATAAACAACATTAACAAAGATTTAAGACAACAGGACAAAATAAAGCAGGGAACATGATGTCCTGTTCATTTAAATCCTGAATGTTTTGTCTGTTAATACGTTTCAAAAATCATTTTGCATTTTTATTATTCTACTTTTTATTGCTTTTTAAAAATTTTTTTAAATAGTTTAGTGATGAAAAAAAGACAAATGTGTAATACCTACATCATCAAAACAGACTAGTGTACTGTCTGTGATTGGAATTAAGTATTTAATAATGCATTATTTGCAGTTTTGAGTATTTAATTTCCATATTTAACCACATTAATCACATTATCACTGGTCAGGGGTCAGAGAAGAAGCTGCTATGAGTCAAATACTTTGCTCAAGAGCACTTTAACTGAGACAAATGTAAAGTTTTTGAATTATATCTGTGTTTCTGTCCATCTCCACCTATCTAAATATGTCATTTTATATGGAATAACAAAGACTTCTGTGTAAACAATGATAATTATACTTCTGTCCTGACCACTTAAGATGAAAAAAAAAAAAATCTATATATTGGAAAAAAAAAAGAAAGTAACAGAAGTGGTCGATCGGATAATAAATGAGAAACATGAAGCATCTCTGGAGGAACCAGGTCTGTTTAAATCAATAGTGATTCCTTGTAATTGTGCAGCTGACGGCTATATTTACACACAGCAGCCTCGCCGCTTCACGCGCTGTGACTCCTCTGGATTATAACGACAGCGGGGCGGTCAGAGACGCGAGCTGAAGGCCGTTAATGATCCGCTGGATCGGAGGACAGAAAACTGAAGTTTCCTCCCCAAAACACACTCGGGGGAAACTTTCGGGATACTGGAGAAGTTTAAATTTACATTTTACAGTTTCCACTGTGAGCTGAAGCGGTCTCAGTATCGTCCCCTTTTTAATCCCACTGGACCATCTTGTCATGAGATATTTGAATAAATGTTATCTCGGACTTCTCTGTTGCCTGGAAACTGTCAGCGTGTCACCACCTCAATACATGAACACTGACACTAATGTTCAGCCTCCCCTGCGGCGGATTTCAAATATTGCGGTAGATTCATAAAGTTAAAACCTCTGAAAGCCAAAACTCTGGCAAAACAAAATCCCGGAGGCACCCTGAGCTGTTATTTACAGTGTCACCCGGCATGAAATGTGACTCAGACTGGGTTTGATTTGTTCCTTAGTGCATCTTTCTCAGACTGGAAGTGTTTTAGAGTAAGTAGAGAAGTGCTGGGAGGGTTGACAGCCGGGACCGTCGAGCTGACACGCCTGAAATCTTCATACTCGTCTCGGAGAAAAACTTTCAGTTTCTCATTATATTCTAACTTTTTTTTATTTTTTACTAGCAGCCCGGAGCGACTGTTCACAGCTGTACAACAAAGCCTCGCATGAGAAAAAAGGCATCTTTATTTATTCTGGGAGTGTTTGTCTGAGATTCATGTTCTCATTCACAAACACCCTGCTGCACATTCATAAACTTCACCGTATTAACACTGGGAGCTGGACCGGTGCAGGACTGAGATCTCACAGGACCACATACAAGATTGTGTTTGTGTGCGTGGAATATATTTACTGTCTGTGTGTGTGTGTGTGTGTGTGTGTGTGTGTGTGTGTGTGTGTGTGTGTGTGTGTGACAGGATGGAAAACAGATTAATTGTGTGAATAAATCTCGTATGAAAAGAGGATGTTGTTGTCTGTCTTCCAGAAATCATTACACAGAATAAACAGAAAATCATAAAAGTTTTATAGACACTTTATTTTACTTTTATTTCCTAAAAGGAGCTGATGTTTAACTACATTCATATGAAGGCTCCTAGGGAGGATAATCTAATTTGGTGCTAATCATAAGATAATTTATCCACAAGTTAACAAACAGTTTTACATAAATAGAGAATAAAGTTTTCCATTATTTAATTAACCATCACAGATATTTAATTGGGTTTAAACAGTACTTTTATTTTGAGGATTTTCCTCTAGAATCAACTGCTTTTCAGCTAAATATTCTTTATTTTCACGTTTAGATGCATCATGTATCATTCATATACATATGAATGGTAGAAACGTCATCAACACGCCCCCTCACACGCTGTGAATTCTCCAGGATAAAAAGATGAGAACTTATAGTATGAGGAACAACTTTATTAGTTGACCGACGCGTTTTGGCTTGTGGTCAGGGTCATCATAAAACACATTACAAACACCATTTAAATAAAGTAAGTTGGGTGTGAAAAAAGGTAAAAAAAAAAGTTTAAAAAATATATGAAGGCCACAAGCTGAAACGCGTCAACGGTCAACTAATAAAGTTGACATTACATGATACATAAGTACATTACATGGACTTTGTATTAGGCAGCTGGCAGGTTAAAGTCTGTTTAATGTCTGGTCCAACCAGGTAACGTCTAGATAAGTTCAGGGTTGCAATGCAGCTCATGACATGTTTTATCTTTACAAAGAAGTCATCTTCTAACATCCGGTATGAACAGGAGGATCAATTATGGCAAGAAGAAACCTGTTTCAATCTTAATTTGGGCTCCTGACTGTTGTTTTAAGACAGACTTGAAAAACTGTGAACTCGTCCTTTAAGACTTCTTTTGTTAAAATACATATCTTGCACTGCACTACACTGTCTCAGCCTATTTTCATTATCTAGTTTATTTTACTCTTTTAAATCCTTTTAAATGTCTTTTTATATTACCTTATGTTTCTTTAATATCTTGTCTTACTTAATTTTACATCTTATATAAAGCTCTTTGAATCGCCTTGTCGTTGAAAAGTGTTATATATATTGCCTCGTCTTCTTCCATCTGGAAAAGCATCTAGTTTAATTAGTTTCTCAGTTGGAAAACGATGAATAATTGAACTCACCTGTCGTGTCGTAGCGCTCTCATGTCAACAAACACAGTCGTAGGGTCGGGTCCTGAGGTGCCCTGAGGAACACCAACAACAACAACGAGAGTTAACGAGACAGCGTCGCACAATATCCTTTAATACAACTACTCATTCTGTACAACATGACCAAAAACTTCTACTACAACTAACATAACAACTACTACATCTACTCCTACCAGCGCTCAGTGGATGCTACCGTTCGTGCATTAATGCTCACAGAGACAAACTTTTCCCCTCACAGCAGAATTAAAGGCTTTGAGTTTGAGAGCAAAAAAAAAAAAAACCCGCAACTCCTCTACAACATTCACAAGATGATGGAGAGAACAGTGTGCGAGCGACAGCGGTGAGATGATTCTTGGAGGAAATTAGCAAACACAAAAAAACATAAAAGAAATCCCAACATCAAAAAAAAAAAAAAGACTGAATTATATTCACCAAATCATGTTCTACTTGATCGACATGCAAACAAAATGTTACACAATTAGTGGAGAAAAGAGGGGAAAGTCATACCAAGCGAGGGGAGAAGAAGGATGGAAGAAAGGGGTGATGATGATGGTGATGATGATGATGATTACATACGACACTGCAAATATGATTTGACCGAAGTCAGGTCTTCATATTTACAGCATGAATTAAAATCTTTCAGTTAGTTCTGCTGCTTCACTGATTGTAAGAGTGAAAATTTTGAATAAAAAAAAAATCCGAGACAGAGAAAAAGAAAAGAGATAAAGTCCCCCCCCCCTACCCCGGTCCGACCTCTCTCTTCCTCCACCATCCCCTCCGTATCCCCCTTTCCTCTCTCTCTCTCTGACAAACTGTAAGTCCACAGTTGATTCAGCATGAAAACCTTTTGCAGAGAGAGAGAGAGAGAGAGAGAGAGAGAGGAAGTGTACACAGAGCCCACCACCAGACACACAGCGGCATGCTGGGAGTCAGAGTCCCACACACCCACAGCACAAAATTACAAACAGCATCATTTCCACTGTTAAACGTCTGTATCACATGACTGAAACTCCACCTGACGAGGTTTATTTATTTAATGACTTACTGGCAAAAAAGCAACAATTGTCTGGAACATATAGATCAGCTGTGGCGAAGTGTTTTTTAGCGTTTTTTTCTGTTTTAAACACATTTTTTTTGTCGTCACTTGTGTGCTCTCTGGCTGGGAAACTCCACCGATTTTCAAACCTCAGTGTGTGTTTCCAGGTGTTGAGGAAGAACTGCTGCATATGTGAATAAAAAGTAGTATAAAGGCTTTTGTGTCTCCAGAAGGAGTTGTGTGAAATCTGGTGAATTGCTTTGAGCGATGTCACTTGAGTCAGTGTCAGTTGGGGCTTCAGGTTGTGGAGTTAGAAAGGAGTGAGGTTAGCAGACCTCTGTATCCCCGCTGGGGGCTAGCAGCTCCAGGCTACAGTAGCTGCTACTAGCACTAGAACTGTCAGAGGTTGAGTTGGATTCTGGGTAATGTAGGCACCAGGTTTTTTGACAAACAGGAAGATAAAATAGACGATATCTCTGATTCTGCTGCATCAGTTTTGATACTTTTTTTTGTTTTTTTTGCCCCTTGAGAGTCTGACACTGTCATAGGAGAAAGGTTGAGAGGTTGAGTTGGATTCTGGGTAATGTAGGCACTGGGTTTTTGACAAACAGGAAGTTAAAATAGACGATATCTCTGATTCTGCTGCATCAGTTTTGATACTTTTTTTGTTTTTTTCTGCCCCTTGAGAGTCTGACACTGTCATAGGAGAAAGGTTGAGAGGTTGAGTTGGATTCTGGGTAATGTAGGCACCAAGTTTTTGACAAACAGGAAGTTAAAATAGACGATATCTCTGATTCTGCTGCATCAGTTTTGATACTTTTTTTGTTTTTTTCTGCCCCTTGAGAGTCTGACAGTGCTATAGGAGTACAATGTGCAAAGTGTCCAATTGGTCAAAGTTCAGTCTTATGCAAAAACACTCCGCAAATTAGTTAATTAGTTGATTTTGATGTATTATTTTGTCATAAATGCTGATGTGACGGCGTCGTAACTGAGAAGCGAGCGACAAACTTGTTTAGTGCTGACGTTCAAGCCTGCAGGAGGTAAATATCTGATGCTCAAAATGTAGATTTTTTTTATGTGGAGTTCTCCTTTAAACTTGATCTACAGTAAAGCCAGCTGATGAGTGATGTGCTGACAAGCAGTGGGGTGGAGGTGGTGGTGGTGGTGGGTGGTTGGTTGGTTGGTGGGGTTGATGGTGGTTCCATACCTGGTCGGCAAGCTTTCCCAGCCTGTAAGGCTACAGCAGCAAAGAGGGGTTGGAGGAGGAGGAGGAGGAAGAGGAGGAGGAGGAGGAGGAAAGTAAAAGGGGAGAAGAGGAAGGAAAGAGGAAGGGCGGAGACAAAACCAAGTATGAGATATGTGGGTGGGGTTATGCATAAAACAAGGAAGGAGGAGGGAGGGAAGGAAAATGTCAAAATGGAAAACGAAAAGAAACAAAACAAGCAGTCAGAACTGAAAAGACTGTTCAGCCAAATAGTTGTTGTTATTAAAAGCAAACAATATACTGGGTTATATTAGTGGTTTTACATTAAAATCAGTGTCTATTGACTCTGTTAATTCAAGTTAGAGTCATGCAGTCAAATATCCAGATGTTCTGTACGACTAAATCATGTTGAATACTGTAATAATTAAAAATGACTTCATATGGGCTTAAATTCTCATTAATATCACCATCAGGATACAAAATAAAGTTTTAATTTAACAGAAACTTGGATTTTAATTATTAGCAAATCACCAACAATCCTTTTATTTGTCTCAGAATATTTGTTTGGATTTGAAGAACAATAAAAAGAAAAAAATATGAGACTTTTTTAAATGAACTCGGGGGAACGTGATCAGATTTGATCCACTGAAGGTTTCAAATCAAAGCTGAAATGTAAAAACACTGATCAGCTTGAAATGGAAGGATGTCGCTGAACCTGAGAGACATACAGACAAAAAAAACAAACTGAATGTCTCCGAAACTGGTTTGTCAGGATGAAAGACAGCAGATGAAGAAAATGACTTGTGGCTTTAATTTGATGTCCTGCCTGACGACTGTTTTCTCTCTGGAACTTGTGATCTAGTTCCCCACAAAAGTACATCAAACATCTGCAAAAAGTGTATATCTACGAAAGAAACCGGCATTCATGCATTGACGTCTGTGTATTTCTTTACACTTCACAGTCAGAGATTAACGTGTTTCAATCACCCGGTAGTTGAGAAAATGATTCAACTGATTAAAAGTGCTGTAAACTTTCAATGAAGTACAATAAAGCACAACCAAAACTGCAGGTATGGAGTTTCTCCGTTACATTACTACTGTTACAAAACCCATTTATGGTTGAATCAGTGACCTCAAAGACATTTTAGGTTTATGTTTCTGTAGGATGAAAAACACAAATGCAACCAACGACAACAGTTCTAAAATAGAGATCTATTTAAAAAAGAGGACATCGGTTGTCGTTCTTGTGCATCCAGTGCTGTTAGCTAACTGTAACTTAGCTAGTAACCGTTAGCTTCCATCAAAAACTGAAAAAGTCCGTCCAACAACTCCAAAACTGTCTTTTTTTGCATCTTGTTACTTTGAAAAGTAGTTACCAATACATATATTATATAATATTATATATATATATAGATTATATATATGTAATATCCAAGAATCTGCTTGAGTTTCAGTTGCAAAACATGCTCAGAGAACATGCTAATTCACAAGCTAAACTACAGTTAGAAAGAGTTTCTGTTGTCTTAAACTCAGCATGGCAGACTTTATATGTCTTTAGGTGCCAATTGATGAATATTCAACAAAATAAATAACTGCCAGCAAAAAGTTCAACTAAGTCATCCAACAAACCAATAAAAAGAAGCAGCAGTGATCCACGTCAGTCTCAACCACATCACAAGCAGCTAGTCACTCAAACGTGAACGAATGCACAATTTTGAGGGCACCTCCAGCCAAAATGTCAAACCAAGAAATGTTTTCCACCCCTGAAAAAAAAAACAAACCCAAAAAGAAACGAGGCGGCAGGAAAAAAAAAAAAAAAAAACAGGAACGAAGATGTGAAAGTCTGACTGACCTGCAGGCAGATCGCCAGGTTGACCCTGCAGCCGAACGAGGTGCTGACAGCTCGAGGGTGGAGTCCGAGGTCTTTGAAGAGTTTGGAGAAGGACTGCGTCAGGGCTATTCTGGGACGTTCCTCCGCCACAACCACACAGGTCCTCACCCGAGACAAGTCCAAACCTCGGGCCTGGAGCGGGACAGAAAGGATGTTTATTTACTTCCTTCATGCTTTCATTTCTTGTCCTTTACATGAGCAAATAAAGTCAACTGCATATTACGGGAGGGAACCTTGAATCACAGAAAAGTGGGTTTCTGTCCTGTTTTAAGGATTCTTACGTAATGCATGATGTGCATAAAAGTTGCACGATACGAATTCATCTCGAGACAGAGCTTCTTACCTTCAGCGAGTCGGTCTGCAGGCCCAGACCTTTGGTGCAGAGCTCCATGACGCTGTAGGAGCAGAAAGTGTCTCGGACTTTGTACTGACTGACGGCCGACAGCCAGAGAGCCGGGTTCACCTCCAGCTCGGACGGAGGGATCAGGATGGACTGGTGACCTGAGTACACACTGCAGAGAGGAAACCAGACGAGAGGAAACACGTTAATTCCTCCACAGACGCTCTGCTTTATTTTAAGTGTTTTGCAATGCATTGTATGTCTGACCTGCAAAGGCACCAGAGGACGAAGCCCAGGCCGCAGTACGGGTCCAGGCAGATGGCGACCTCTCTGGACGGGTAAAGCTCACACTGCAGCTTGATGGAGCGGCAGAAGGCACTGGTGGCTGTGTGAGACATCTACAACACGCAGAAAATTAATAAAAATGTTCAGTCTTACTATGTTTTCACAAAGAAAGTGTTCGTTTAATGAACTGGAAACAAGTGGCGGCTTATCTTAATTGGTCTTCTTTTGCAATCTGTCCTTTTTTAAACAAAAAAAATGTCTTTATACGTGCAGCACACAAAGAAAATCTAAAGGATGACATCAGACCCTCTTGACCTGGTGAAGCTAGAAGGATTAATTAGATAAACTAGAACGATTAACTAGAAATACACAATGATTAGACGGGCAATTTAGCACCACACGAGGAAATATACAGACATTGTTTCCTTCCAAGTGTTCATTAATGAGGCTTTTGTGGTAGTTTTTCTTTTTCTTTCTTCTCATTTTTATTATATGCTAAGTCTCTTAGCAACAGTAAATGGTGGCGTGATCATTATACACAATAGCCAGCAGTGGAGCATCATTTTACAGCTGATCAATCACTTGTTAAACCTGCAATAATTGATTTTTTTGTCCACTTGTGAGCAGCGGAAACAAGTTTAATCCGAGTTGATATGTTGAAACTTGTTAGCAAACAGTTACGGAGCGACATTATCATTCGTTTGGAGTCGTGTTTCTGTCCACCTGGTGAATATAAATCCGATATTCAGCTCTGTTTTTCGTTCCCTATCGACTCCAGAGGGAAACATTTGGCTCTTAAAGCTGTTTAAAGTTCCACTAAAGCAGCTGCCTGCTTGATTTAGCTGAGACTGACAGGAATTTGATCATTAGTTTTAAAGGTCATGTCATGAACTGAAGTGTTAGACAGTGGATATATTGACCTGTTGATGGGAGATGAAAAGTCAAAGGATCATGAGATTATTCCTCCAGGGATCGTTTATGTCTGTGTCAAGTGTTCAGTGTGACAGAGTAAAAACATTTGTGGTGGAAAATCCTCAGACAGGCCAATAAATCTTCAGGATCTCCAACAACATTTTAAAAAACTCAAAAAGACTCAGATATATTCAGACTCAAAAAACACACTTAAAAGTTCAATGTGAGGAGGTTTACTGTGCATCAAGTGTAATACAGAGCAAACCGAGGCTTCGATCGCAGGATAACAACCTAATGCAGAATCACAGAACATCATTTTATACACTATTCATAGCTCCTCCTGGTGTGGAGCCTATTTGAGCCTCCAGCTAAAGTTCACCTGGAAACAATGGTGTCTCAAACTTCCCTAAAACCCAAAAATAAAATTGAGCCTTTAATAACATCATGAACAAATAACCAAAATATGATGATTAACCCTTCCGTGTACTGTTTCTATGAGATGAGATGTGTGTGTGTGTGTGTGTGTGTGTGCGTGTGTGCGTGTGTGTGCGTGCGTGCCGTACACACCTTGACTCCAGCGAGCATGCCGGTGGTGGAGACGCTGAAGTCCAGGTAGGCCAGGGTGTCGGGGTTTGATGGTTTATACAGCAGAGGAGGTTTCTTCTTTGGCAAATCATCTAAAAAGAAAAAAAAAAACCAACCTCGTCACATGACCGCTGCTTCAATACACAGTAAAGTGTTATTGTTATTATTATTATTATTATTATTATTATTATTATTACATTATTATCAGAATAATGTTTTGAATATTAGGTGTTTTTTCTCTCTTATCTTTATTTATTGTTCTTGTGTTCCCACAGATCACATGTCAATCAAACAATCTGAACATCACCACTTTAACCAGTTTGAGATGCTCTCTGTCACAAGTTATCAAATTCATGAGTTTTCTTTTTTTCCTTAATTTTAATAAAACGTTTTAGATATGGGAAAGCAACACAGAGCTGCAACGATTAGCCGATTAATTGATCAACAGGAAATTAATCGGTATAATTGTCATTTTACACAAAAATGCCAAAAAATGGCTGCTTTCAACTTCTCAGATGTGAGGATTTAATACTTTTCTTTGTCATATGATAGTAAACTGAATATCTTTGGGACAGAAAAAGACATCTGTTAAACTGTAAAGCAAATTTTTCACTATTTTCTGATATTTTATAGACCAAACGGTTAATCCAGAAAATCACAGAGGTAAATAAGGGCCAAATGTTTTATCAATTCACAAAAGACAAAATTGTAAACAAAAAGCTCTGAAACTGTAAGCTGGAGTATAAAAAAACATAACAAAAGTATAAATAATCATTTCAATTCAAATGTGATTTGATTTACTTTTTGAATTCCTTTGTATTAATAATGAAATTGTGGTAAATTAATGAAATGAAAAAAATATATACTTTACATTTATATCAAAATAATCAAAGTTACATTTCCATATACTACATTATTTCAGGGTTCGAGATCAATACTTCAGTTTTCAGATTCAGATTTTAACTTTCTGTTTACAATTTTGTCATTCAAATTAAAAAAGCCTTCGGCCATCATTTGACTCCATAAAAATTAACTGGCAGATTAATCGATAATGAAAATAATCGTTAATTGCAGCCCTAAAGCAACAATTTACAATCTTTATAGTTAATAAGCGATGAGCCTTTTTTCCAGAAATAATAACACCAAAACATTTAACAGTTTATCTGAATATCTGTCTTTGTGAGATCCTGTGTGTGTGCGTGTGCGTGCGTGTGCGTGTGCGTGTGTGTGCGTGTGTGTGTGTGTGTGTGTGTGTGTGTGTGTGTGTGTGTGTGTGTGTGTGTGTGCGTGTGCGTGAGCGTGTGCGTGCGTGTGCGTACCTGTGTCCAGGACGGGCGGCCAGGTTCGGACGTCTACCGCTGCAGAAGCTTCCTTCGACCTCAGCAGTTTAGAGATGAGCTGTGTGGTCATCACGCACACCGACCGGCTCACCTGCACGAGGACGGACGGCTTAAATCCGACTAAAAGCATCACGTTGCGTTACGTTACATCATACATGTGTTATCCAGCAGCAGCGTGGAACAATGAGAGTCACATAAAATCTCTCCCTCAAACACAGATTTACAACGGAGAAGCTGCGGCTCTGACCTCCAGCGTCGCCCCCCCTCCCCCCCCCCCCGTCAGCCAGCTCTGTTGAAAGATGAACGAGTCTCGTCTTTATTCACGACTCACATTCATTTATTCACTCGTTTTTTTTTCCAGACCGCTGGCTGTTTTCCCAGTTTCTGCGAGCTGTGGACTCCTTTGCTCCCTCACTCTGTCTTCTATTTGGCTGATTAGTGAAATGACTGTTTGCCAAAGAGGATTCGACAAGGCAGGACGGCTTCAGTCTGGATGTGAGCTGCCTTTAAAACCAAACCAGTGACAGGATTCGATGCTTTTAGATTATCAGATAATGAATAATTAAGTTATTTTTTTCCCAAAATATGATCAGTTATGTCAACATATCTAAACTTTAATGTGTCTTAATTTAGTCAGGGAGGAGTAGGCTGATGAGGAGCAATTTGGTTCTTAACTCAAAAATGTTAATTTCTCACTTTCACAACTCTTTTAAAAAGATTAAATAGAAGATAATATGCATATTACAATATGTTCAACACCCACAAACTGGCTCATAATAGATGATTTAACAGTTTGGACTGAAGTTGTTTTTTTCATCCAAATGTTGCGCAAAGAGCAAAACAAATGTGAATCAACATGAATTTTTATAAACTACTCATGAATGAATGACTCCTCTGCACAAACATAAAACCTGCTTCCATTTCTTCTAAACTAATCTTTAGCAAATAATAATAATAATTTACATCAATAATTACTCAAAGCAGATTCTGCAACCGCCTTGTTTTCATATCTGAGTGTTGCATCTTCTCTTCACCGATATGTCAACTTCTCCCTGCAGCCGATGTTTATGCACTAATACTTAGATGTTTGTTTAACATTATGACATTTCCATTCATGTTTTTAAAGGAGACGTATCATGCATATTTACAGGTCTGTATTTATATTCTGGGGCTCTACTGGAATATCTTTGCATGATTTACAGTTAAAAAAAACTCCTTATTTATCTTCTACTGGCCCTTTATGCTCCCCTCAGTTCAGCCTCTGTCTGCAACAGGCCGTTTTAGCTCCTGTCTCTTTAAGGCCCGCCTCCCGATGAGCCTGCTCTGTTCTGATTGGCCAGAAGTCAGCTGATGAGCAACTATGTAAACAAACAATAGTGGTCGATTTTCACTTCCATTTCTCGTTCTTTACTCAAAATGGAAACTTCTCAAACACCCGTAGAACAACCGTAGCAACAAAGGCTCATATGACGAGCTGATGTCATCACGAGGAGGAAGTAACTTGACGGGGACTTGCAGGGAGCATTTTACATACATTCACCTCAAGTTTTTGACCTTTGACTATGTTTAATAGACATCCGATATCATAACAGTAGAAAAAATATGTCCCCTTTAAGCTCCGATTCAACATTTAAAGAGACGGATGGAAAACGTTTTCTGTGCTGTGAATAATCAGTAAAGCTTTGCCTCCATTTGAATATCTTTTCTTTTTATGCTTTTTCTACAGTCTCTGTGTGAGATGAAGGAGACTGATTATCATGAAAAATTAATTAGGGAATCACTGTCAGGTGGTTTCTGGATATTTCAAAGCTGAGCTAATTATTTAGTATTTTCAGGAGGGATTTTTTTCCTTCATTAGACAGAAGACAGGTGAGAGCAGACAGGAAACGAGATGAGGATGACCATGATGCAACTAGATGATCAGATATACTGTTACTGATATTGAAACACAATATTGTAAAACAGAATTAAGGGATGTCAAGAGTTCAATTTTACCTCCACGATCATCTTGACGGTGGGCAGCGTGGTGGCGATGTTCTGCGGGTGAGGCGGTCGCACCGTGATCGGCACGCAACCGGCGTAAAGGCAGCCGTAAAACGCCACGATGAGGTCGATACCTGGAGGAAAGAAGAGGAAGGATGGAAGAAAGAAAGAAAGAAAGAGCAGGGAGAGGAATAATATAAAGGAGAGGAAGAGGAGGCAGGAAAACAGAAAATAAAGAATCAAAGAAGAAGGAAGAGAAGATAAAGAAAAGGAGGAAAAGGTTGAGAATGACACGAGGGATTAAAAAAAATCAAACTCAGTCACACACACACACACTCACAGAAGCGAGGAGGTTAAATATTGAGCGGCGGCGGACTCTGGAGGGGATTAATTGAATGCTACTTTAAGACAATCTCCTCTTGTCGGGGGAATTGGTCCCGCACGGCTGCATCCGTGCTGTCGTGACGGACGTGAGACTCCGTGTCTCCGAAGGAAATTACAATTCTTTCTCCTTAATTTTCCCCCGTAGCGCTCTCTTCGATCTGACCACTTGACTGAACCGCTCTCTCTCTCTCTCTCTCTCTCTCTCTCTCTCTCAATGTCTTTGTCTTGTCCTTCTTCCTCATTTAAAAAAAAAACACCCTTTGTTTACATGTCAGTTACAAGTTTTGGCATATTTTAGCTAATTAGGAACAAATCATGGACGTTTAACATTAAAATTGTTAGTTTCTATTCATTCACTGCAGTGTGGTAATCAAGTTTGTGTAACTTCAAACTTGTTTTGTACTTATGATGAAGTATTATTCAAGTGTGAAGTGTTTTATTTCTGTCAAAAGCACATAATAGTTTGACAGTAACACTAACTTTTCAAACAGATCTATACCCGTAACTTTATTTATTTATATGTAGTATCAAAAAAATTATGAATCAATTCATGTAACTGCACTATAAAGTATAAAAAGCGTGAGAGACAGGAGCGCGGGGGAAATGATTTCTGCTATGAACCACGAGTCTATGACGAAACGTTGCGTTTTCAATCAACTTAGTGCTGATAGCGTGCAGGAACTCATTATTTTCTTTTCTATAACTGCAACATAAAATGCAACGATGCAATGAAGTTACCTGACAACAACAACGACACAATAAAAAAACTGTATAAACAGATTATGGTACGCTTTGGAAACCGGTCAGCAGTTATATAAACGATATATGATTTGTAGTAAATGGGCTAGAACATCGGTGTGGTACTTAAATCGGCATATAAATGTAGAAAACTTTACAGTAAGATTTCCTTTATAAAACAATGGCAAAGATATGATGATGATGATGATGACAAAGACTGAAAACCAGCAGCAGAATAGTTCAGATGATCTCTGCAGCTGTCCAGAGCTTGTATATATACACTATAGAAGATAACAGCTATACTGTCTGTGATTGTTTAATTATTTTGCATTAATCAGCTGCTATAACAGCCTCCACTCTTCTGCTTTCAGGCTCTCCAGCAGTTGTCTGCACCTGGCTGCAGGGATTTGCTTCCATTCAGCCACGAGAGCATTACACTGATGTTGGGTAATAAGGTCTGGCTCGCAGTCAGCGCTCCAGTCCATCCCAGAGGTGTTCTTTGTGGAGCTGGCTTTGTGCACGGAGGAAGGTGGGGGGTGGGGGGTGGGGGGGGGGGCATTGTCATGTTGAAACAGTAAAAGAGCCCTTCTCCAGATTGTTGCCACAAAGCTGAAAGGACACTGTTGTCCAAAACATCCTTGCACGATTTTAATTGAAACCAAAGGGGCCAAAACCAAGAAAAACAACTTAAAACCAAATCCTGTGTCCAAATACTTTTGGCCAGATAGTCAATCTTCATCATATAAGATCAGAATGGCTCCCAAAGCTGTTTAACTACATGCATCTCCTGCTCTCCTTTCACAAGATACATTAAAACTCTTAATATCAACATTTAACCTTCACCATCAACATCTGATGTGCAGTGTTTACCTGGAGGGTAGACCAGTGCGACGTGATCTCCGTCCTGTAGGTGGCCCCGTTCAGCCAGCATGCCAGCGATCTTCTCTGCTCTCTTGTGGAGCTGAACACAATTCAGAGAGCTGGCTATCGTACCCTGGAGGAGGTCACACACACACACACACACACACACACACACACACACATACAGATGACTGACACATTCAATCAGCAGATGTCATGTCATATTTTCCATGGCATCATCTCTGTGCTGAACAGCTGTAAACAAACCAGTGGATCATATTGCCATTATGCAAACGAAGTCATTCAGTGTCAGTTCACACACATATTCTCATACAAAAACGCATCATTATAATCATTTCTATTCTATTTCATACCAAAACAGCATTCTCCCAGACAAACAATCTGTTAAATATGACATTAATCATTATTTGTCTCGCAAAAACACACTGTAATATGAATCAAATGTTGCCACACAGGGGAAACAGATCCTGGCAGTTCTTTTCTTTTTGCTTCTTTCATTACTCATAGTTTAGTACAGTGAGATTTATACAAGCTCACACCATGAAACAGCATGATTTGAATTAATTTGTGAAATAACTTCAGAATTTCCCTTTAAAGTGACTTTAGAATCAGTGGTTATAACCCACAAGTCATTAACATTAGTTTTATCTTGCTGTTCTTTGCTATTATTAGTAGATAAATTATGTTTTTTGTCAAAAAAAGATTCTTACATAACGTGACAGACATAAGGAGAGTCAAGAGCTGAACAGTTATAGTTAAATGTATTACAGTGTTAATAAGTGTCATTAGTTCTAGATAGTTACTGATTGGGAGGCAGTTTGATCTTAAACATAGAAGCAAAAGCAGATAATTACTGGAAACAGCTTGGTTTGATGTGAACATTAACATGTGCGATGTGAAACTGTGCCTCCTCAGTCCTGCCAGTGGTAGAATATAAATACATACATTTATTAATTTACTGTATTTAAGTACAGATTTGAAGTACTTTACTTAAGTATTTCCATTTTATGCTACTTTGTACTTATACTCCACTACATTTATCTGACACCTACAGTTACTAGTTACTTCCAAATCAATACTTTATACATAAATTAAAATGAACTAAAATAAACTTACATCAATGAATCAGTAATAATATTCCAATGATATCTACACTCACCGAGCACTTTATTAGGAACACTTGAACATCTCTGTCATAAATTCTACTAGTACAAAACTTTTTTATGGAAATGTTCAGCTTTTGTTAACATTGTTAGAAAGGTGGTGAACCGCAGTGCATTATATTGAAAAGTTTCCTGATATTTTGCTCATGAATGTCAATGAGGGGAGCAAAATATCATTACACCGACACCAGCACCACAACCCACTACGACCTCGGTGATACACATAAAGTAGAATTTCTGACAACGTTGACAAAAACTGAAAATTTATAAGCTTTGTAAAAGTGTAATTTATGGCAGAGCTGTTGTATTAGATTGTGCAGGTGTTCCTAATAAAGTGCTCAATGAGTGTAAATGATGAATATAACACTATAAATGAGGCCAATGCAGCCAATATTATGTACTTTTACTTACAGAAATGCAGGACTTTTACTTGTAATGAAGTATTTTACTTCTTCCACCACTGAGTGTCGGCAGCAAAACCCAACATTAGCATATGTGTGTGTGTGTGTGTGTGTGTGTGTGTGTGTGTGTGTGTGGGTGTGCGTTTGCGCGCTGTGAGGTCTAACCCTGGAGTTGAGCAGTGTGTACAGGACGTGGTCTGGAGTGGTCTGGGCTCTCCACTGCAACACCTCTGACAAGAAGAGGAACTGGAAGACACAAACAACAACAGAGAAACAGTGAGACTGGGCGATCACTCTCACACACACACACACACACACACACACACACACACACACACACACACACACACACACACACTTACAAATACAGACACAAATCAACAAGTTCAGACTAGCTCAGAAAGCTGCAGCAAAGACCTTCACAAGCTCTAAAAAAAGGACCGTATTCTTGTAAAAAACAGCTGCAGAATTGGCAGAATTTCTTAAAAACGCCACTTCAAACTCATTTATTTTAGGCCTCAATAAACACGAAAACTCTGCTCAGTGTTTGAGAGTTTAAGAGCTTCGCTGATATACTGAGAGTAAATTCTGAAGAAGGCATACAGATAAGATGTAATACTGGCAGCCGAGTGACTTGCAGTGTTAAGAAACGCACTTAATTTAGCAGAGAGAGAGAAAGAGAGGAAGGAAAGAGGGTGATATAGACGGGAGGGAAGGTAACGAGGCTCTCAACAGCAGATACAGAGATAGAGGAGGGTGAGGGGGGGGCGAGGGGTGGAAATTACAGATGGGAGGAAAAAACAAATCAAGAGAGGTTTTTTTTTTTCCTGCTCTCATGAATTTTTCAAGATTTGCTGCCAAGCGGTGAATCGCAGGAAGTGTAATTCATGCCTGTTACGTTTTGTTCTGCCAGAGAGAGTCAGTTTTATTTGTGTGTGTGTGTGTGTGTGTGTGTGTGTGTGTGTGTGTTTTCATGCTGCCAGTCTGTCGCTATCGGTGACAGATGAGGATTCAGCTTTCAGAGTCTTAATCCACTGACCTCGAAGTGAACGGACCTCCGCGCCCGCATTCGACACGTTTGGAAGGACTCCGGGCGCGCTTGATTTGTACTGCCAATTTGACCGGCTGAGACCAGCTGCTCAAAACGGAATTTTTATAATGCGAGA
Organism: Thunnus albacares; assembly: GCF_914725855.1. Classification (NCBI taxonomy): domain Eukaryota; kingdom Metazoa; phylum Chordata; class Actinopteri; order Scombriformes; family Scombridae; genus Thunnus; species Thunnus albacares. Next base: position 28,012,809 of record NC_058117.1, read on the forward strand.
CGAGCCGATATGTGAACCTTCACTTTTTTTTTTTCTACAGCTGAAGTGTCTTTTTCACATTAACGCAGCAGCAGAAGAAGAAGAAACACCGGATGAAACTGATGTTGTAATCAAGATCCGGTTTTCTGATCAACACAGCTGATAGAGGGACAGTTAGTGGGAGTCAAACCCAGGTCCTGTGATGGGTTTAAGCTCTGTAAACCAGTAAGTCATCCAGTTCAACTGTCATATGAACAATACTGCACAAATAAAGTCTTCATATCACACTTACTGATCTCATTTATGGAAGTTTAACCTCTTTGTTATTGTTGCTTATTTATACAGCAAAAGATTCCTCATGTATTTCAGATTTCAAGTTAAAAAATAACAGATTAAAAGAATAAAAATGTAATGAAAGTTTTGCTAATTTATGTATTTTACATACTGTTTATGCTTTTTGTATCTGTGCTTCTGCTTTGCATGTTCTAGTCAGTGTCTAACAAAGCAGCTCAATATTCAACCCACTTCTCTATTAACATTAATATCTTCATGTGTTTATTGTCTTGCATATCTTGTATCATGAGTCTCTGTGTTGCATGTTTTAAGGATGTTATTAATATTATATATGTTCTTGCATGCTTATAAATGACCTCAGTAACTTTGTAATTTCAATCTCATTTTCATATTCTGTTTTTAGGGCGACTCTGTAACATCGACTACAGATGAAAAATAGCCTCTTTGCTAACTCTGGCGCATTTACAGCGATGTTTATTATTGTGCACTGTCCCTGTTAAATAAACAAACAAATAAATAGAAAGATAAATATGAATGAACAATTTATTTTTTCCCCCTTTTTTATGTTTTATCTTGTTCTTGTTATCTATGTTGATGTTAATGCTGTCAGTACTTCAACTAGTATTGTCAATAAACTTTATTTATAAATGCAATGATCGCAAATTGAGCCTTTTACCGCCACATTTGTTTTAGGGACTTTTATGAACTGAATGAACTAATTACCTTTCAAATGGTACAAAGTAAAGTGACTTTTTTATTATTAACTCTTCTTGGTAATGATTCCAAAGCTGCCTACCTGTGTAATAGCACTTTTTTAAAGCTGTAATAATTAATTTATTACGACTTTACAGCTTTAATTCACAGTTACTAACTCAGTGACATTTGGAGTTTAGCTCAAATCAGCCAACTTGAGTGGTCGTCCACATGGTAATGACGCCAAAACTTCCCATGCATTCTTTAAAGATATAATCACTGATTTTTAAGGGTTTTTTTTAGATTTTTTCGGGCTCTTTGGAGGCAGCAGAACAAGAAAATACAACATTGAACTTTGAAGTTTTTATGGCAAATGTGTCAGCAAACATTCAAAGTCACATTTGTGTTCATGATGATTTTAAGTCCAATATTCACTCTCCTTTTCGCTCTAGTTTGGTGTCTCTTAACTCCGAAACAAATGTCTGCCGTTAGCTGCTGGGCAGGTAGCAGACGGTGGATAAATCAGAGCTTTTTCATAGTAAACAGCTGCTTGTTGTGACTGGGAACCAGGTTGACGAGAGCAGCATTGTGGGCCAAAACAACGATCCAAAGTAGAGTAAAAGGTAGAGCTTCATAGAGCTGAGGGGGAACTGTAGAGTTAGTGATAAATCTCTAACGACAAACAACCACTTTCACATTATGCAGTCATATAAAAATACTGATTAGCAGCTTTAAGTGATGCAGCAACATCTCAGTTTGGCTTAAAATTCTCAGTGTAAAACATGAAAACTAAAGCCAAACGTCCATAAAATGTCTCTGATTAATACTGTGAACTTTGAGTCACTTTTGTTTATATAAGCCGTCCTTTAAGACTAACGCCTCAGTTAACATGATTGTTCATGTAAGTGATTCTGTCGTACAGGAACCCCCTAAGCGACGTATATCACCTACAGTCTCCTCCTGCTGAAAACATCCTTCATCTGCTTCCCGGCCAAGTTTCCTGTTTCACCGCTTCAACTCGTGTATGTAGTCGCCCCTCAAGAGTCTGGCTGACGAAACACTCTCTCATCTACTCACCGCCGGCTTCATGCATCGCAAATCTCTCGGGGTAAAAAAAGAGATTTAAGAAGGTTTTTTTTCGCCCCTCCCAGATGAAAACATCACTCAGCTGCTTGTCGGCCCAACTCTGAGCTTTCATAAAACTTTCATGGCAGCAAATGAAAGTCTGCTTCCGTTCCAGTTCCCCCAGTTTCCTGCCTCATACATTAACATTAACATCCAACGTTTGGCAGGAGGCCTTTATCCAAAAAACACCTTACAGCCCCACGACTGCACACATATACACCACATATACACCACATATACACCATATATTCACCATCAGCTGCTTTCCACCAGCCTTTAAGTTACAGATGATCACCTGAATGTGGAACATGTGATACACAATCATCTTGATTATTCCAAACCTCCAACTAAACCATAACTTTATTATAAAGTTCAGCAGCCTTTCAGTAATGATGTGGACTGATAGACTCAAAAAGTGCTTTTTAATGTAAAGAGATGTGCAGATTTAACAGTTACCAAAAATAAAAAGTACCAAATATTTGTATGATTAACCCTTTCATGCATAGTGGTCACTATCTTATATATGCATGGGGGTTTTAATGGTATAGTTGCACATCAGCCAACACAGTGGACTCTAGTGTGTCATCCCATACGCTGCCATTCATTGGCCAGCCTATGTAAGAGTAACACAAATTTCTCAAAACCATAGACTAGGGGTCGGCATCCTCCGCCCTGGCTCCCTGTGGCTTTGAAACAAAATATCAATAAATAATGGCTATTTAATTTAAAATTTATTTTATTTTATTGAGTTAGTTAATTTTAATGTAATAGTTGTTGTTTTGGAGAGTTAGGTGATCTTGTAATATGAAAATAAAACGTGTTTTAATAGTTTGTCGATTGAAATATACGTCACCTGCCGGGCCGTTGCCGGGCAACAGGCAAGTGCATTTTTTGAACGGTCTACCCCCCCCGTAAGGTAACGATGGAAAAAACCAAAAAAAAGAAAGATTTCTGATGAAAATAGAACTTTTAATGCTTCATGGACAGATTTATTTGCTTTTACTGTTGATGAGAAATGTTCACCTGTTTGCTTAATATATACAATACAAAAAAATCAAACCTTTAAAGACATTTCCAGCAAACACTCAGCTTTGATCGAAAAAGAGCTGTTTCGGAACTGCTGCAGAAAACTGACCGCGTTATACAGTTACATTACACACTCATATGTGTAATGTAACTGTAAGTGGTGTAATCGTCATTTTAGGGATCAAACAGATTCTGCGGCTCCAGGTGGGTTTTATTTGGTGGGAAATGGACTCTTTGTAAGCTGAAGGTTGCTGACCCCTGTTATAGACTGTAAAAGCTCAAAACCAAGATGGCCGCCTGCTGGCTCAGGAATATCTCGCCAATCCTTCTATAGTAATAGACCCTTGCAGGTAAATACATGTTGTAACATCAAGTAACATTTAAGGATTAATACAATTGTTAAAATTTCCAAGTACTGATTTTATGTTTGGAGAAAATGACAATTAATCATCTGTCCGCTAAGTTGGACAAACTCCTTGATAAATGCATGTTGAATTATTTGTTTTCATGCGTAAAGAGAGATAAAAACACTGACTGAGGTTATCATACTTCATGCATGAAAGGGTTAAATTCCAGTGACTGCAAACTTTATCATAACCAAAACATTTTTCTTCCTTAAGTGACTGTAAAAACTTTTTACTAAGTTTATATTTATCTGATTCTGCATTTAGTGTTTCAGACTCAACTATCAAAAGTATCATGTTTAGGTTAGTAAATGTTGAATGTTAAAGATGCTTTTTAAAACTTTAGAGATTTTATAAACAAAAAGGCATTTTTGTGAAAGGAAAGCCTGCGATGTGCAGATTAAACAGTTATCATATCATATCTCATACCCGTATTTTCCTCTTCAAACGACTGTAAAAACTTATTTTTGTGCGAGAGAGAGATACCGAGGACACATTCTGCAGATCCCCGTTTGGTGTTTCACATTCAACACATAAAATCGGTTTGTGTTGTTGGTAAGAGACGCCGTAACCCCCGGCGTGCCCCCCCCTCCGCCCCCCCCCGGAGCTCGACTGAAGCCTGAGATTGAACAAACTGGAACCTGCCTGCAGATAAAACCTTCCTGTTATCTCTCTGGCATGCTAAACAGCAAACACACAAAGAACCTCTGTCTTGAGTGTGTGTGTGTGAGTTCTTGTTAAATTCCACACAGTAGATATAAATCTGGTCTCATATAGTAGAGTTTTATCAGTTTTTATGTGTGTGTGTGTGTGTGTGTGTGTGTGCTGGACATCATTAATCTGTCATGTTTGATATGTACATCTCCCAAAAAATACCTTTATTATATCCTGATTTACATTTTCTCCGCTAACGTGGCTGTGACATTGGTCTCTCTGTTGAAATTGGTCCTGCATTGTTGAAAATTGGTGAGAAATTACAGCTTTTTTTGGGTTTTTTTTAATAGTTTAGCTTCACATTTCTACTGCTGACATCACCGCTGCAACACCAGACTGATGTATATCGTGCATCATCAGGCCGAATCGAGCTTTCATTATATTTAATTATGTTTCTGCTGATACGGAGCGACAGTGAGGAAGGTCTGTCTTGTTTCATCAGTGAATATGAGACAAATGTCGTGCAGTCGCCGTATTTATGTTGTTTTGTTCACTGTGATGGAGAGCAGAAGGTTTGACGTGCTCCTAGAAAGCAGAAGATAGTTGAGCCTTTCTTTTTAAACTTTCTTGCTGCGAGCATCAGACACTAGAGCTGCAACGATCAGCTGATTAATTGATTAGTCGTCAACTATTCTTGGAGTCATTCAAAGAAAAAAATCGTCCAAATGTTCTGGTTCCAGCTTCTTAAATGTGAATATTTTGGACTGTTAGTTGAGACAAAAGGAGACATTTGCAGACATCATCAAGAGCTTTGGGAAAAAAGACATTTTTCATCATTTTCTGACATTTTGTAGCCAAACAGCTAACAATTAATCAAGAAAATAATGGCCAGATTAATCAATAATGAAAATAATCATTACCTGCAGCCCCTACAGCTAACCAGTTACAGTTCTTGTCATCTCTACATATATTTTTGAGGAGACACAGGTCGTCTAAGTTACATCTACAGAGCCAGTATCAGTAGATACAGCACAACCTATTAACAGAATTATTGTCATATTATCTTCTATGGTTCAAAAAAATGTATAATTAAATATTAATAATGTTACAGTTTAACCTAGCTTAATACACTGTAGTATATTTAGATTTATTTTGTTGAAAAACTATATTTTTTAGTATTTTTCCAACTTCAGTAGATGATGCTTTAAGAAAACATCAGTAAGGCAGCGCCCCGATGGCCGACAGGTTTGCTTCAGAATCTGTATTCTATCAATTATCCAATAAAAGGCATAAAGCGCCAGAAGGTTTTTCTATTAATTTAACAACTATTGTGCGAGGCAGGTAAACTCCTCGCTGGTGATGTAGATTTGGTCCCAGTGTGAGTATTTATCAGCGTGAATGTGAAGAAGCACGACGCTCTGTCAACCTTCCCCGAACAAATAAACATCATCAAAAGAGGAACCTGAGAAGACTTTCAAAATAAATCATATTTCACTTGATAAGATTACACTGACACACACACACACGGTGCTACAGATACCCTTGTTAGGACATTATATTGACTTCCTTAACCAGGACCTCAGAAATAACGTTTTGCCTTATTAGGACCGAGTTTTGGTCCCCATGAGGACTACTGGTCCTGACAAGGTGGGTGTTTATACTGGAAAAGGTCCCAATGAGGTAACAAACACACACACACACACACAGAACATTTCAATCAACAAAGGAACATTTGCAAAAAGCAGCACCGACAGTCTGAAGAGTGAGAGGAGCTCATTCACACAGAGGGCCTGGTTTTCAGAGGGATGGACAGACAGGTGGGGAGTTAAACGAGCAGCGATGGACGAGTGAACAGACGGATGACGGGATGAATCGATGAGTTCGTGGACGTGATCGTAATTAGAGAGAAGAAGCAGGAAAGGAAGGAGAGGAGAGAACAGAATTCATCAGTTTCAAGCCACAGAATCTGCACACAAATCACAAATGTAATTTTAACTGAAGCTTAACCTTTTAACCTTGTGAAAAGCGAGAAAACGGACCTCATCTGCCAAAACAAATTAAACCACATTGACGAGCATTCCCAAATGAACACTGACCCACCGCCTCATCTGCTGAGAGACGAGTTGCCAAAGTCGAATAAATGATGCCGTTCACATCTGTTCTGATCATTATCATCATGGTCGCCTTGTTTGGATTTTTTAATTATAGGACGAAGCCTTGAGCTTATTAGTTTCATTTCAGTTGAATTCTGAAAACGGCACATTTGTTGAAATTTGATTAGCGGCTACGTCGCCTCTGATATCGATGATATTCAGTCTTTTTTTCCCCAAGAAGAGTCTGAAGGTTTTTACCTCAACCAGTCAACAGTGCAGCTGCTTCAGAGTGCAGATATCAGATGCAAACGTCTTAGTTTAAGCAACAGGATATTTATACTTTTAGTTCACATGTTCAGTTGTAAAGGTGGAACACATCAGAACAGCTAAATGCAAAATGATCTGTTAGAGGTCAGAGGTCAGCTCAGATTCATCAATACAGATGTTTTCCTTAAAGTTTCTTCCATTTTTAAATCTTTAAATCACTTTTACACAAGTTACAGCAACAGTTTCACAGGTGTGTTGTGTCTCTGTCTGACAGGACTCTTTATCCTTCTCTCTACTATCATTATTACCGACTGCCTCACTGATCCTAAGGTCACTTTCAGGGTTTCACATCTAACAGCGACTGTAGATAAGACGTTTCTATCATCGTCTCATCAAAGCAAACCTCAGTACTGAGCGTTTGATGGATGTTTGTTATGTGAACGAGATGATTTGCTGCTTGTCACGGTGATTCAAGGCCTGATTGTTGATCAAGTTTGGATGAGTCACATCGTGCACCAGTATATTTGCTTTTGACCATTTATTCACATGTGCATGATGATGGTTTCAGTGTCTGCGAGATGCTGTTAAATGAACAGCTGGGGGAGGATGTTAGGATTTATATCATGGCCGCTGAAAATTGGATTCTGATTGACTGGAAGTTGTGGATTAACTTTTAGTGTCTGGACAGTTATGACGAAGGTGTTTGTTTGTCGTTCTGAATGAATGTGCCAGTATTAAAGTGTAGCCAGCAGTGAGTGTCAGCTAAAGAGTTTGGAGTTATTTAAGTAATCACCACCTGCAAATGCTGAAAATTAGAATAAATAGCTTTAAATTTGATATTTTGGTGAAGCTCGAAGTTCAAATCAACTGACGATGGGAGGAGGAGGAGGAGGGCTTAAATAGAGGAGCTAGCATAACGTTAACCACGGTGAAGCTGGAAGCTGCAGTCTGAGGAGCATCACACAGATAATAAACACAGCGAGAGAGTGAGGGAGAGCGAGAGAGCGAGTACTGGTGTCTGTGACAGAGAGAGAGAGAGAGAGAGAGAGAGGGCGTTATGTAAAGCTATTCTCTATATTCTTGAGATTGAAATCAGTAAACTTCTCTTGCGGATTCAAAACTTATCAGGAGTATAAAACTCTTGTCTGAGCTGCTTGTGAACTACTTCCTGTTCAGCTGGATGTTGACAAACACAAACAACAGATAGTCTGAGGCTCAAGGAACTTAAGTATATTTTATGATGTTTATAACAGATCAAAACAAGTTATGTAAAAGTTAACGACTGATATTCTTAGTTTAACTTAACATTATTTTAAACAGGAAGATATTCCAGTATCAGCCTCCTGGTGGATGTAGTTTATGTATTTATATATAAACTTTATTTTCTATAGCTTTATTGAATACACAGACAGGTATGTGAACAACATTACTGACTTTGCAACAGCTTGTCTTGGCGTATAAGCAGCTTAACTGTCAAATAAAAGCAAGAACACAATCCAACACAATTTGACACAAACAAACGAGAAGAAACGTCGCCTCAGAAATCACATATCTCCGTTACTTTGCTTGAATTTGTTCTAATCTGCTCCTGCAAACACGGTTTAAAAACCACCAGAAAAACAAAGTTCATCAACATCTGCGCGGCGGACGTCTAAACAAACGAGAAGACTACCAGCCGGCGTGTAGCTGAGTGTGTCTGATGACACAGGCAGCTGCAGCAGCCTCCCCGTGAGCTGCGGTGGAGGTGGTTGGTTGTTATTATTTGGGGCCTGTCTCTTCTCATTAGAGTCTACATTAGAGGGTGTGCAGCCGCCGGCTGGCTGACGCTGTAACTGATGACATTTCCAGCACGACTGACGAGAGGAATATCAGTTCTGTCAGCAACACACACACACACACACACACACACACACACACACACACACACACACACACACACACTCCCTGTTGCTCTCTCTGTCGCCTCTGGTCTCGCTTTTCATTCAGTCTCTCTATTTAAATTATACTTTGTTTTCTTTCTCTTCATTCTCACGCTCTCTCTCTCTCTCTCTCTCTCTCTCTCTCTTTATGTCTCTTCTTCTTGTCTTTATTACCTGTATTTCTGTATTTCTTATTCTTGTTCTCTGGATGTCTGTTTTTTCGCAAACTTTCCACCTCTCGTGTCTTACTTTTATTGGCCGCAGCATCTAAATACACTCTGCGTTTTCTCTAACTTTTTGTTGCAATCACCAGCGACCGGCTGCAGACTTTCCTTTTCGCTTCTTTAACTACTTTTCCATGTCGAGTTATAGTGGAGGAAAAAAAAAAACCAGAAGGAAAAAGTTGAATATAATCCTGGAGAGTCTTTTTTTTTTTTCTTCTTTGATTGGAGCTTGATCTTCCAGGAAAAAAGGTGAAGCGAGTTTAACTTCCTCAAATGATGACGTCATGATATGATGAAATATGCAAACGACAGCACCGACTATGATGTAATCGATAAGAAACCAAGAAATGATAAATGTGAATGAACCACGATGGAGTGAAACATGAAGAAATGCAGCCCCTTCGTCTACTTTACTGTATATATATATATATGTGTGTGTGATGATGATGATGATGATGATGATGATGATGATGGTGATGGTGATGGTGAAAACCAGCAGCCCCCCCCTCCCCTTCTCACACACACCTTCCTTGCCTGGTCATTGTCTTCAATCTGACCCAGATCCCTGCCGCTGGCCTGAGCGATCCTCTTCCCCGACACCAGATTACCAACCATCACAGACGCAGGGCCGATCTCTGAGGAAGAGGAAGAGGAAGAGGAGGAGGAAGAGGAAGAGGAAGAGGAAGACATGAGGAGAGGGGGAGGACAGGATAGGAAACCCGGAAAAATAAGTGTCATCTTAAATATCTGAAAATAAAGGTTTATTTGTTCAACGAGACCTTTTTAGAAACTTGTTTTACCTCCTTTACACCATCATCAAGAGCTTTATTTTGAAAAACTAACAATTATTTTCATTATCGATTAATCTGATGATTATTTTCTTGAGTAATCCATCAGTTGTTTTGTCTATAAAATGTCAGAGAATTGTGAAAAGCCCAAGGTGACGTCTTTGAATTTCATTTTATCATCATATGAGTCACAAAAAGTTTGAAATTCTAACATTTAAACCATAATTTGATGATCAGAACAGACTAAACATTGCTGCTGTAGCTTAAACACAGTCTGATGGGTCCATTTTCAGACTTGAGTCACCGCTTTGAAAACAGATCAGTGCAGCTTTTTTTTTTTCTATCAGGTTTTATTGAATTAATTCCCCTTAAATACCTCTGAGATGGAAGATTAGCAAAACAAATAAGCATATTATATTACAAAAATAAAAATATAAAAAAAAACAGTGATTCATATTCTTTACACCTGAGATTGTTTTACTGCACTTACAATATGTGCAGATTGTTTTTTAAGTTTGTTGTCGGGTTAACCCACTGCAACGTTACCAATCAAAAACTAAAGCTTGGTTGCTATGGTAACCTGCACCTTGATTTAGAGTTTTCCTGATATAAAACTACCAGTCTGTCTTCCTTCATATCTCTCCTCACATATTACCTGTTTATCTGTTTCTCACTGTCTCTATTATCTAATAAAGGCCCTAAAAAATACTAGTATTTATAGTATTTTCCATGACGAGGGTGTTCAAATCAATTAAACCACACAGACAACATTGTTTGTGACTTCAGATGGTTCTGCTCATCTGTGAATTTTTCATTTTTTCTAATCATTTGTGATTTTTTTATAATGAAATTTACCTTTCTTACAGTTTGAGAAGCTGCTGCAGAGTTTTCAGGTTCAACAAATTAAATCTAAAAGTTATAAACATTCAAAAATAATAGTAAACAACATTTAATGTCTGTCTGTCTGTCTGAAAAACAGCAAACCTATCCGGCTCCGCTACATCGATTTTCTGCTGCAAACATCACCTAGCGGCTCTTCACCTCCACCCACCGAGGTTTAAAACTCAACCAGTAACTGATCAACCAGCTTCCAGTCTAACCTCCACTCATACACTGATATTTTCATAACACCCCTTCACACTCTAACCTGGTTGTTTCTGTCGGGGTTTGGGCAGGTTGGTGACGCAGGTGTGTGGACACATGAGCACGTTGCAGGGGTGCAGCGCCCCCTCCAGGAAGAGCTGCTTGGTCTCTGATAGGTGGATGCCACCCAGGGGAGTCTTGGGCAGGGTGTTGGAGGGCACCAGAGCCAGGCAGTAGACCCCTACCTGGTGGATACCGTCTATCGCCTGGAAAGATGATATGTGTTAAAAAGAAACACTTAAAGACAGAATGAATCATCTTTATATCTTTATTATGAAGTAACTCCTGTGGATAAAGTAACAGTAACAGTGTGTGTAAACCAACACAGTTAAAGAGAAAACAAGATGTTTTGAAAAAGGAAGAGCAGAAGTTTGGGATTTCTTTAAAAAAGTGTGATGGCTTTTTTTTTTTTATGGGTCAGATTTTATGCTCACGCCCACTCGAGCAGGATGAAGTCACCGTTTAAGACACCGCTGTTTTCCAGAAAGTTAAAAGTTTCCATTTCATTTAATCTTTAAGGACTGTCGAGGCTCTTTAAATGTGCTTCGGAGTAACAAATGACATGTTGAAATATTGATAAGTTAGGAAATTGTGTGTAAATGTGCAAACATCTGCTAAATCTTACAAAGTGAGATTTGCTCCCAAGTGGAGAAAACATCTGTATTTGTAAAGAATCACACTTTTATAGCTAAATGACTTCTGAAATCAAAACATATAAGGAACAATACTGATACTATTAACCAAATAAAGGTTTTTCAGCTAAATAAAAAAGGGAATCCATTTTAAAAATAGTAATAGCAACAATATTTTAAATCATTTTATAATTATTGTCACAAATTTCCAGAAATTTGTTTATTTGTTTCATTTTTTAACCCCCAAAATACACATGAATGAACTTTTATTTTGAAAATACGGTTTAAATTACTGCCGACAGATAAAACTATTATTACATGTTAACATCTGAGATCTGAAATAACAATGTATATACATTTATTAGTTTGTTTATCTTTATTTACTTTGGAACAGTATATTTGTCATCATCATCATCATTTTAATGTTTTTTCCCTGCACAGTCGCCCACAATCTCAGCCTCGATCGAAAACGCTGACTGCGTCTCTAACCAGACGAGCTGAATGGAAAAACAGCCAGAGGAGACTGTATCTGAGATGCTAAAGGAATAAAGAGATTTGGTTTTATTGCAGCCATAAAAAATGCAGACGGTTTATATAGTTTCACCGCAGTCTGCACGCTGGCTCAGAGAGATCTGGAGTTTGGACTGAGGTTTGTGTTCATGCACAGTATGAATGTACAGTAATGGTATCGCACAGAGACGGAGATGTGGTGTGAAAGACTGTGTGTGTGTGTGTGTGTGTGTGTGAGCTGTCTCTTTATGAAGTGGTCTGTTAAAATATGTCTGTCTAGTGTGTGTTTGTCTGCACTGGTTTGTGTTTAAAGCTGGCATGTTTTTCCTTATTGTCAAAAAAAATCCTGTCAAAAGACCAAAACAAACAATGTGTTTGTGTAACAGAGTCAATTATACAGCAGTTATTATAATTATACAAAATCTGTTAATAGTTACATCCTGACGTGCTACTCCTCCAGGGTCAATGTGGAACATTGTGGACTTCCTGTTGTTGTAAGTTTGTTTATTAGCTTAAACTTCTTGTGCAGTATGCTAACACATTCCTATGTTATTCAATTTGTGTAAGAGCTAAAGTTAGCTGTCACGATAGACCGGAGGTTTTTATTATTTACCTCTGTCGTCAGGTATGTTTTCTGTGTTTTAATGTGTTTATTGCAACATGGCTGCCCCTTTTTGTTGTTGTGCTTCATGGGAGAGTTAAGCAACATGGTGGACTTCCTGTTGAATTACTGTTGTAAACGTGTTTATTAGCTTAAACTTCTTGTGCAGTATGCTAACACATGCCTATGTTATTTAATTTGTGTAGGAGCTTAAGTTAGCTGTCACGATTGACCAGAGGATTTACTTCTGTCGTCAGGTACGTTTTCTGTGTTTTAATGTGTTTATTGCTTGGACTTCCTGTTGTTGTAAGTTTGTTTATTAGCTTAAACTTCTTGTGCAGTATGCTAATACATTCCTATGTTATTCAATTTGTGTAGGAGCTCAAGTTAGCTGTCACGATAGACCAGAGGTTTTTATTATTTACCTCTGTCGTCAGAGGTGTTTTCTGTGTTTTAATGTGTTTATTGCAACATGGCTGCCCCTTTTTGTTGTTGTACTCCATGGGAGAGGTAAGCGACATGGTGGACTTCCTGTTGTAAGTTTGTGTATTAGTATAAACTTCTTGTGCGGTATGCTAATACATTCCTATGTTATTTCATTTGTGTAGGAGCTTAAGTTAGCTGTCACGATTGACCGAAGGATTTACTTTTGTCGTCAGTTGCCAGAATAAATGGTCACCTCCAAAGATATCCTGGTCTGAGCCTCTTCCTCAAAACACAACGCGTGCAATGCTAGAAACCACCGGTTACATTTGTGCGTCTCTCAGTACTACCTACCTACCCTGTTTGTTGAACATTAGTTCCTACTGAAGATGTAAAAAATATGTAGACTCAGTTATTTCCTTAAACGGTGGGCCACTGTAGTTTTTAACAAACATCACTCAAACAGGTGGAAATAGTGCATTTGTTGGGGACTTGGGGATTTTCTTTGGTGGATTAATACACATTTAGTGCTCTAGTGAGTATTTCTTCAGCAGGATGATGTGTGTGGGATTGAGTCAAAATAAACTGCAGTGTGTGTGTTCATAGCGATGAAGGAACATGTCACCCAGTGCAACAGTGTGACTCATTGATGTGTTTGTGTTGTTATGGACAACAATGGATCTTTATGACACAGAGGAATAAGACGTATCAAGCATTGGACACACAGATACTTGTTGGTTTTGGTCTTTTTCGTGGGATTTTCTGACCATAAGAAAAAGATTATTAAGAAAGATGTGTGTCCCGGGTTTGAGTCTTATCAGATTATAGTATATTTACATTTAAAATAGAGAAACACAGTTATTGATGTTCACTGATCACTGACTGCTCAGCTGTGTCTCCTCACAGCACTGGCTTCTTCATTTTAACACCAGTAAAGGCCAACGAGAGCGACTCAACCTGTGTGTGTGTGTGTGTGTGTGTGTGTGTGTGTGTGTGTGTGTGTATACCTGCAGAACTCGGCTCATCCACTGGAAGCTGTCCTCCTCGGTGGAGTCGGGCCGCTGCTCTGCAACGACCACGATTCTCTCATCATGAAGCACCGTGATGGAGAACACTGCTATCCTGCAACACACACACACACACACACACACACACACACACACACACACACATATATATGTAGTTTAATGGAACAGCACCACAAACTCAACACCTCTGACACAGTTTCAACCAAATCTGGACCAAAACCGTCATGAATGTAGAATTTATCGCAGGACCGTTAGTGTATTAGTGTTTTTTATTCTTATAATTACTTTACACATAAATATTTAACATATAAATGTATGTATCAGTTCACAGAGTATCAAATAGTTAAAAAAAGCTCTCACTCCACCTCAACCAGCTACACATAAAGGCACCAGTAATAATAATTAAGTAAAAATCAGCTGTGGGTCTGACTCAGTGTAGATTTCCTGCTCTCCCAGAGAGAAGACAAAAACAATGAAACAGCATAAAAACTAGACAAACAGAGAAAAAACAGCTGACAAAAAACATTCGTCATACATGAGGTAAAACACCTTTTTTTAAGGGTGAATTCTCAATAACAGGAAACAGCATTTGGCGAACAACAGATCTAACTGTATACAGACATGTTGCACAGATTCAAAGGGAACAATAAGAGATTTATTATTGAGACATTAATGGTGATTCAGAAGAAGGAAATATCTATAAACGTTTAAATTTTAAAGAGGAGGGAGAATTTCTACTGTAATATGGGCTGTTCTATACTGTATAAGCTCTACTGCAGAGTCTAGTTATTGGTTCAATAAGTTCTGTGGAAGTAAGAGACTATTATAATATAATATAGTGATATTAAACTCTGAAAACAGCCATTCTGTACAATGAGTACTTTGACTTTTATACTTCTTTTACTTGGTATTTACTTACTTTTTCCACTAGTGTAAAACAAAAAAAACAAAACAAAACAAACACCACCTACAGGAGCTCAACCTCCATCTACAGAAACATCCCATCAAACTGTTTGATTGACAGCTGCGGTACAGAATCATCATCACTCTGAGCTGCTCACCTGCCCCTGTAGACGAACTTCATGGGCTCCACAGCGAGCGCCGTGGCGACGATGTCGTCAGCGTTGTGCCGTCGGCCTCCGACCACCATGAGTCCGTCCATCTTTCCCGCGACGTAGATCAGACCTCCGGGTCCGATGAACCCCAGCAGGCCGGTCCTGGTGAAGGGAAACTCGCTGATTGGAGCTCCGCTGTTGGACATCGGGAAGACCTGAGAAGAAGTAAAGTCCGGGTTCAAACTCAGTTCAGCTTTATAACTATTTTAATAAAGAAAAGGGAATAAAATAAAACATTAGAAATACAAGACACACTTTTACCTCGAAGGTGTTCTTTGTCATGCCGGCCAGGCCGTAGTAGGAGGTTCCCGTGGCAACGGTGCAAACACACAACTCTCCGATCTCATCGGTTTTACAGAGCTGAGGGACGCCTTCCGGCTTCACCACACACATCATCGCTACAGCAGGAGAGAGGCAGAGGAGGGAGGAGGAGAAGGAGGAGAGGGAGGACAGGGAGAGATGAAGGAGAGGGAGGAGAGAGAGGAGAGGGAGAGATGGAGGAGAGGAAGAGGAGGGAGGAGAGGGAGGAGGAAGTGAGCAGAGAAGGCAGAGCGTGAGAGGAAGGAAACAAGAAGAAGGGAGAGTATTGAAAGAGGAGAAAACAGGAAGATATGGAAAGAAGATGAGAGAGGAAGGAAATAAAATGATCACAGGAGGAACATTGAACATTTTTGAAAACTGACTATTTGTTTGTTTAATTATCTTCATAATAATAATAACTGGTAATATATTTATTCATGGAAGACTATTTATATGCTTCAATACTGTTTCAATACTGTCTCCAAATCCTGATTAAGACAATAATATGATCATGAGTTTAATTATAAAATACTTGAAAACTTTGGGTCTCCAGTTTTGAGGTAGTAAAGACGGATGGAAGATGGAAAAAAACAAAGAAAGTAGGAGGAACATCAATAACAAATGATAAAATTAAAGGAAGCAAATACAGAGAAAAGAAAAAGCTGTCGGCCTACATGTTGTTGGACTGTTTCTCAGAGTTCATGACAAGTTATATATAGTCGTATATCCTCGTATCTCACCTCCAGGCATGACAGAACCGACATCCTGCAGCGTGAGGACCGACAGCTTCTCCTCGGAGTCGACCCGGATCACGCCGTGACTCAGACCCTGCATGGACAACACGCCGCGACCGGGAGGGGTGCTGCCCTCCTCCACCGGCCTGCAGGAGACGAGAGCAGACAGACAGACAGCGAGACGAGGAGGAGACCGATCAATTAAAAAAAAAAAAAAGCAATAAATACTTTTATAAGGTGCAAAGTTTAGATAAAGTTTAGACAGTGAGAGTCTGGGGGGGGGGGGGGGGGGGGGGGAGGTACAGACAGTCAGACAATTTATGAAAGATATTTTTTGGAAAATTAGGACATTTTTTGGAAAGCGAGGGAATTTCTGGAACATGAGGACATGTTCTAAAGCATGTGGAAAACTTAAAAAAAAAAAAGATTTAAAAGGCATCAACATTTTAGCAACATGAGGACAGATTTTGAAAATTAGGAAATTTTTCTGGAAAGCAAAAGTAATTTTGGAAAGTCGTGATGTGTCTCAAAAGCAAAGACATTCTTGGAAAATAAACGTTATTTCAGGAAAAGTTGGGATATATTTTTAAAACTAAGGACATTATTGGACTGTTACTACTGGGTTAAAACTTTTTAGGGAGTTTTAGGGTTAAAGTACAGAGTGTGTGTGTGTGTGTGTGTGTGTATGTGTGTGTGTGTGTGTGTGTGTGTGTGTCCTGTGTTCGTGATGTTTATGAGTTTTGAAGCTGCTCTTCTGAAATTAAAATGAGTTCATTACTACTATACCCGCTGAGGCAAAGTGCTGCTTATTAGCCTCTGTGTGACACAAATATTCATTCACATATTCATAAACACACACACACACACACACACACACACACACACACACACACACACACAGAGGGCTTTTTTTATAGCGTCATAATTAAGAGCCAGGAGCAAAAAATTACAGCTGCCTGGTGAATGAACGCTGCCCCGGTTTGACTGTAATGTAGAGTTTACATGTTGAAGTGCGGCAGTGTGGACGATGACAGACGAGGAGGAAAAGGTTGTAAGTTTTAAAAGCCACAAAACAGTAAAGTCAGGAGTGTTTTTAATGGGTTAAAATAAGAGCTGAATGTAGTGGAAAGAGCAAAAAAAGCCACTAAAAAGCTTCTTATTCACTGAGGAGAGTAAATTAATTGCTGTGATGTAAAATTACAGTAAAAATAATTGTATAAAAGTGATGTAAGTTTAAGTGAAAGAGTGTTTAGGCTGTAAAATAAGTGATTTTATGACAGAATTGTATTTATAGCTGATCATTTTTGTTTAAAATCAGAGGATGTGACTCCTTACGATGGTTACATTTTGTAGTAATTCTTCTTCTGCGTTTCTGCGTCTGGTGATGTTTAACATATTTTTGAGAGGACGCATGCATACGTACTGTATGTGGAAAAACTGTCTCTAGGTGTGTGTTTGTGTGTGTGTGTGTGTGTGTGTGTGTGTGTACCTCCGTATAGCTACAGTCAGAGCTTCGGGGGAGCTGGCGCAGGGACAGATGACTTCTGGCTTCAAACCTTTAGTCTGGAAGACGTTGAGGAAGGCGTCACAGGACGAAATCGACCCTGAGAGAAACGTAGAGTTTTTCTTTATGTGCAGAACAGCAGATAGTCAACCTTATTCTTTAACCCCCGAGCTAGCGATGACAGGCCCAAAAGGAGTAGTTTCCACTAGTTTCTCATTTTTTTCAGTTTGATTTACTCACTAAAATCTCTCCAAACTGTGTCCTCTTGTCCGGTGACAGTGTGTGTTTTTTTTTTTTTATTACAACATTAGATCATAAAGTGTCAGGCCAAAGAAATGTGATTTAAAGCAGGACTGAGGCGCTTTTGGGACTGTATAACAGCAACGATCGTTTAAGTTTCTCACATATCACACTGTGCGAGATTGTGTCATGACTGTTTGATGGATCGTAGCAGCGTGATGTAAATAGGAAAAAAAAAAAAAAGTATTTAAAAGAGAGCGGAAACATCAGCTCATCCATCCGCAGCACTGATGTTTTGTGAAAACTACTTTTTTTGTGTTTTTCGTCTCCATCGTTTTGGTTTGTGTGTGTTTTTTTCCATTAAAACATCAGCCAGATGTATTCTGTGTCATGTAATGCTGTGTTCTGATTGGTTGGTTTGTAATCACGGCTCTTAGCAGCAGTCACATTGTGAGAATTTCGTCCTGAATTTCTAACAGAATTATTATTGCAGACTGTTTGGGCGCCAAATCTCCCAGTCGGCCGTTATTGGATGAGTCTGATCACTGTTTCAGATTGATGATTGTCATCTCAGGCCAGTGTAAAGCAGCGTTTAGCAGTTTATGTCACTTCTAATTCTATTGTTCATTGAAAAGCACAATATTCAAGCTCATTAAAATGCAGCAATACATAAAAAATATAACGTCATTGTGACTTCATCCCAAACTTTACACCCTTGTACTGGCAAGACTGTCGTTAAGGTTGGATATTCATGATCCCCCAGAAGACAAAGCCTTTTGATTTGAATGACTTCATGACCTTTAGCGCCATCCTCACGACAAACTTTACATATTTAGAGAGTTCTTCAGTGTGTTCTTACAGGGATTCGAACCGTCGGCCACCACCAGCATGCGCAGGGAGCTCAGGTTGACGTCTCGCTGGTCCCGATGGGCCACCAGAGCCCAGTGCATGTCCCGCGACTTCACACACGCCACCTTAGCTACACACAAAACACACACAGCGACACATAGTTACCGTGAGTCATGAAATAAGCTACTTAAAATTATTGCTAGAGGAAACCCAGTGGATTTTAGGATGTAAGAGAAGCCAATAAAACAAATACAACAAAGCCTTTGGTGTAATAAAACGCCAGTGATGTCACAAGAACCTAAAACTATGATGTTTCTGTCGGTAACACAAGTTCGGGTGAGGTGAGACAAAAACTGTAGTTTGGCCAAAAAACTAAAGATTTCAGATCTACATGATATTGGAAGGTGTTTTTAATATTTTTTCCCCAATGCTGATTTGTACATGTGAAAAAAATATTAGAAACCCTTTTAATATAATACAGCTCAATACAAAACCATGACAAATAAACACAAACAGTGACATTATTCTGTTTTATGCTGTAAAGGCAGATTTCCCTCCACATCCGACTCAACGGCTCTCATTTAAAACACAGAAAAACAGAAAATAGAGACTGAATTGATGTTAAATTATTGTTTGTTTCACTTTAAACCTTTAAATAACTGCAGTTATTGAAAAAAATACCACTCTGGAGCAGCAGAAACATGTCGTAAACATAAAATTGCCACTGTTTAAGTTGATATGTTGAACTCGTTAGCAATCAGTTGCTAATTTCCAGCATCCAGCAGTTACGGAGCAACATTATCATTCATCTGGAGTCGTGTTTCTGTCCACCTGGTGAATGTAAGTCCAATATTCACTCTCTTTCAGCTCTGTTTTTACTCTCTACCAACTCCTGAGGGAAATATCTGGCTCTTTTAGCTGCTAAAATGCTCCACTATGTTCACCAGCTAGTCTACAGCTAACTGTGTCTGTTTGCTGTTTGGTGCTGAGCAGGTAGTGTCTCTGAAAACAGCTGGCTGCTGCGGCTAAAAACGACACTACGAGAGAGCTGAGAGTGAACCAAAACAGTAAAGTTGCAGCCAGACAGCTAAAAAATGAGCTGAAACTCGCTATAAAGCTCCGTAAAGCCGAGAGGAGCTGCAGAGTCGCTGATAATCCTCTGTAGCTTCATCCGCTATGAGCCACGACTAACACAATACACGCTGACAGCTCCTACGTTATTATAGTAAATATTGATTATAGCCGCTTTAGGAAGAAAGTCTAGAGTTACTTCAGTGATTCAGTTACCTTTGTACTGGCAGACTTTTTGGATCCAGGACAGAGGGTTGACCTTCATGAGGGCGTAGGGAATACTGATGACATGCATCATGTTCATCACACTCTGACAGACAGAGAGAGAGAGAGAGAGAAGATGTTTGAACTTGCTTCTGTATTAAATATTGTTTTATTACAATAGTTTGAGTCTTTTTCTTACAGTCAGGACGGCGTGCCACAGTCCTACATCCTTCTTGAAGTCTAATACATTCACTATGGTCTCAGCTGGAGGATGAGAGAGAGAAAACACCACGTTACTGCGAATACAGACGAACATTTAAACTGTATCGGTGCTGTTGAGAGACGTGTTCTTCGTCTAATACTTGAGGAAAGTGTGTGTTACCTTCCGTGTATGAGCAGGACTGTGTGAGGGCCTGGCAGTGTGTGAGCATGGCTATCCTCATCACGGTCACGCCGAGGACGCTGCCGTCCTTACAGGTCTTATACTGGACAGAGGAAGATAGATAGAAGGAACACAAATTATCACTAAAATGTTCTTTTTTGCTTTGATTTGTTTGTTTGTTTCCCTCCGTTTCTTCCTCCCTCTTCTTTGCTCTCTCCTGCTTTAAGGAGGCCAGTAATACTCCATCAGACATGCCTGTCGGATGATCGAATAGTTTTGGAAACCTCCTCCTCCTCCTCCTCATCCTCCTGCACCTTTCCAGCGTTGGAATAAAGGGCGGACGTGTATTGAGATTTGTGTAACTTTCTGAACCAGACGATCTGGTCAGCTAGTTGTTGGTGATAAAGTTGTCCTGGTTTTAACTTCTCTCACCAGCTCTCCCTTTTTACATTCCTGACAAAACTATTTCAGTCACTTTTAACGTGAACAGCCACGTGTAACACTAATAAATATCTTCTAGGAGAGACTGTCATACATATTTAAACTACATCACGTCTTCCCCTCCTCTCTCTATGACAGCCGGTGTTTCACTACACCTTCGAACACTTTTGGTTTGCAACATGTTGTACAAACAGCTGTGATCGACCTTTATGCCCGTCTGACTCTATCTTACTTACATAACAGGTGTCAGTCAACTGCACAATAACAAAAACATCAAGTCGTCTTAAGACATGACATTTGATGACAATACTGGTTTATTCCTGAAGCCTGAATCAGCTGTAGACATATTGATTGATGAATTTTAAGTTCTTCTTTTCCAGAGTTTCGAAACCAAACTGACGTGTGATCGATGAGATTCCTTCCAAAAATGAGATCTCCCCTCATCTTAAAAAAAAACCCCTGGCAGCTATCTGATAAAAACTGGCATAAAAATGAAAACACGTCATGAGCTGCTATTAAAGTTATGAATCATGTTGAGGCATTAGCGGTTTTTGAAAAATAAAAAGATACATTTCTATGAGCTGCAGTGATTTTATCTTCCCCCGATTGTCTGCTAAAAAACTAAAAAAAAGTCGATAGTTTTTCAATCATCCCTCCTCTTTCATCATTTTCCTGCGGTCTTCTTTCAATCCTCGGTGCAATCAAGGAGACATTTCAACCTCGCTGCCGGTGCAATTACTGCTCGGCTGTTTTAAAGGGACATCAGGTAAATTCGAATCGATCGGGGGATGAGGTGATAACATTGACCGGTAGCCCGGCAGAGAAACAGTGAAACATCCACTCAGCCGCGATGTGAATCTAATCCAAAAGACATGTAGCAACATTGATTTCTGTTCACAAGATAGTAAAGAGTGGAAGTACACGAGTCACAGAGCGTTACCTCGATGTAGGCGGTGTCCTGGTTGGCGTCCTTGATATGTGGGAACCAGTCTCGGGGAGGTTTGGAGAGGTGTTTGGACTCGACGACGAACCACAGCAGCTTAGGCCAGCCTGGACACACAGGGACATAAAACAAACACACTAATGTCTTTGATGTCTGGGAAAAAGGTTTCCACCGTGAACCCGCCAGCTCCAACTAAGGAAACCGATGCTTGGGAATCCTGGGAATTCTATCCGAGGACGTTTTTATTTAAATTATGAATGGAAAATATGACACCTGCTTCCAGCCAGACATTTGTAGTTTGATCTTTCTTTCCTCGATTTACCCGCTAAACTCTTTCCAAGTTCTGATTTCTCAGGAGGACGTTTAAATGTGAAATAAATTTACTAGAGAATTTTTCATTACCTTCACATTACGTGATGGAGAGCTCTGACATGAACAACACACACACAAAAAACAGCCAACTCCACTATGAACACAGTCTGGTAAAGCTTGTGAAAAAGACAGACTTGCATCACTTAGCATCTGCTTCCTACTGACTGTAATATAAGCTCACAGAGAGACAGTGAACCTCTTGTTGTACCTGCAACTCCTGGAAACTATTAAACATCACTGAACCAAAGATAGTTTACTTAGGAAAAATAGCAACAACAAAATAATTAAAATGTGGAGTGGTGCATCTTCTCTAGCTAACTGGTGACAAGTAAGTAACAAGTGTTTATGAAGCAATTATCATGTGCACAGTATGTACAACATCAGGAAGATCAAACCCCACCTGTCTGAGCATGCAGCACAACTCCTGGTACTGCAACTCCTTAAACCTCTGCAGATGATCCAGAACGCGGTAGCGCGTCTGGTCTTCAATCAGTCCAAAACAGCACATGTCACCCCGCTGTTGATATCCCTCCACTGGCTCGCAGTTGCTGCTCACATCAAATTCAAAACCCTGACACTTGCTTACAAAATAGCATCTAAAACGGCTCCTGCCTACCTGAACTCTTATTCAGGTCTACACTCCCTCCCGCCCACTACGCTCTGCCAACGAAAGGCTCCTGGTACCACCACGACCACAACAGGGCCCTAAGTTGCCAGTTAGACTCTTCTTCTCTGTAGTTCCTCGGTGGTGGAACAAGTTACCAAACTCTGTTCGATCTGCAGAGTCCCTCTCAATCTTTAAGAAAAGACTAAAGACCAAACTCTTTCGTGAACACCTCTGCACTGCGCTTCTATGCACTCTAATCGTTGCCTTGTTGCACTTCCTGTTGGCATCTACGTCCTATCGGGCCCAAACTGAAGCTTTATGACACTTACTGGTGTTGTTGTCTCCTGACTAGATCCCTGCTTGTGTTGTATCAACTCTCATATGTACGTCGCTTTGGATAAAAGCATCTGCTAAATGAAAAATGTAAATGTAGTATGAGAAGTGAAACAGGGCTTGAGAACCAAAGTTACACAGAATCAGGTGTCCACTTTCTCCAAGTCAGAGATCGCTAAGAACAAAAGTATTTTATGCCTTTATTGATGACATTGCAGAGATATCACATGAGGAAGGAGAAGCAACAAAGGCCTTAACCCACCAAAAGTAAGATTAGAGTCAATAGCACGATGCTTAAAGAAGAACTCCACAGATAGAAAGTCTGTTTCTTGGAGTACGACTGCATATAAAAAGTCGTATTAAAGCCTTTTGTGTCTCCTGACTTGTGTGAAATCTGATAAATTGGGGGATGTGGAGTCAGAAAGGAGTGAGACCTCTGCAGCCTCGTCTCTGCTTGACGGCTAGCAGCTACAGGATACATTAGCCGTTACTAACAAAACACACCGTCCTCTCTGCGCGGTCGAGTGAATCGAGCCAAGCGGTATTGTGGGTAATGTAGGCGGCGGGGTTTGACGAGGAAGATAAACTTTCGGTTCTGCTGCATTGATTTTGATCCTCTGTGTAAAAACTGTCCAACAACGTTAAAGGAGCACGATGCTAAACTGCTTGAGGGCTCTTTTAATGTAAGCTGCCATTAATATCTAACATATTGGATGCTTAATGTGAGAAGAAATCCTATGACTGTGTGTTGCATGTACTGTAGGATATCTACATGCATTAAGCTTAACCTCTGCTGATATGAAGACAGATTATAATGAGGACGTGCTGCTCGGCGCTGAGTGTTTATGTGGCAGAACACGAGTGAATATAAAATCCTACAGAGTACATGAAGGCCGTTAATGTCTGCATTAATGCTGCTGTTCCTGCCCGGGCAGCGAGACAGAAAGAAACAATCAGCCATGTGAATGAGATGAGTTTAAAGCCTGCTGATCAATAAGAGGAGCACTCCACCTTAATGAGCTACACACACACACACACACACACACACTCCTAAATCCATGCTGCTGAGTGAGGAGCAGTAAATCTGGCGGCATCATGTTGCTATTTATACATCCATTACTGAAAAGCAAACAGTCATTATTAATCACTAGGAGACTCTGATGTCTCCCTGTTCTCAATCCATCACGTGTCTCCGTCCATCCGATCTCTTTCTTTCTGTTTTTCCTCCTTCTTATCAGTTGTTTTTCTATTGATTTGCATTACTGCTTCACTGACTCTCTCTCTCTCTCTGTCTCTCTCTCTGTGTGTGTCTCTCTATCGTCCTGTCATCCATTACTCAGCCCAGCTGTCTGCTGCCATCAGTCTGTTCTTTCATCCCACTGAGACACACAGAGAGAGAGAGAGAGAGACGCGCTGAAACAAGAGCAGCACAAACCAAACTCTGAACTCTGAACTCCGATTGTGTGTTCAGACCACCGGCGACGACGCGACGAGCTACGAGAGTCGTTTTCATGAAGCTACAAACTGACACTGACACTGTGTGACGGGCTACAAGTCAAAGATGAGCTGGCCTCAACGCATCAACCAATCGTATGTTTCACTAATTCACCACTTCCCTTCTCTCTCTCTCCCAACAATTCCTGTTGTGTTCTGTTTAAAAAATGGAAGAAAAACTAATTCTTGTTGTTAGCCGGTTCCCTGTTTAACCATATTTACCCTACCATACTTCATTTACTGTGACACTAACAAAAAAAATGCAGCTTGGCAGCAGGTGGCAGCTATTGTGAGTGTTCCAGGTATATAATGTACATATTTAAATGCACAATGGCTAGCTGTGGTAGTGTGTTATGTAATAATACTAAATCATGTTTATTAGCTATTAAAGATAATCATATATTAATAGACTGTGGTTCACAAAGCCATGACGACATCGACAACGACCACGTCAACGAGCGCTTGTCACGTGTATTAGGTTTTTGCATACTGTATTGGGCTTATTACTGCAGTGTAACAGTATTATAACAGTGTTCCTGGTTCATTATTTTATGTAAATTCCTACTTATTCATTATTTGTTTGTTAAAATCCAATTTTCACTCTATTCTAATTGATTTTTCATCTATTTTATTGTGTTTTTAAATGTTGTTCCAATGAATTTCTTCACCATTTCATTAACTACTCTGAATTGCTTCTGTGTTTAAACGATGTTACACAAATAAACTTTCTGCCTTTTTTCATGTTATTCAAGTACGACTTCCCAGAAAAATTATCACTCTTTTCTGAGGGGAAAAAAACACACAAGATATCTTTTACATAAATAAAGTCTGATTTTAAAAACAGAACTGGGGGATAATTTGTCATAAAGCAACATTTTTAATACATCAGGGGTTATGTGGGATTTTATGACCGTCTTTATAGTGCCGACCTGATGTTTTTACTGCTGCAGTTAGAAAAAGAAGAAAACTGAAAGAAGAAAAAATCTGTTAAATACAGACATTTTGGCTCATTTTCTCTCTTTCTGCAGCATGTGAGCATTGGTCTTGTTTAGTTATAATATTAAGTTGATCTTCTGCACTCAAGATTCGGGGGATGTCTTCATATCACACAGACTGTATGCTGCTATTTTAGCGCTAAAAACTCAAGAGCTAATGCAATTATATCACTGTAACGATGGCATTTTAAGGTTGAACTTAGGTGTTCAGCTATGACAGCTGCCTGAAGGTTGAAATAAATGCTAAATATGCTAAAAAAAAGAGGTTCTTGCAGGTTATTTTGCACAGATAAAGGGAGCAGGTTTCGGCAAGAACACCCACTAACACTGGGATGTTGTTTCTTGATATTTAACACTTGTGCTTTTATGACAAAAACAGACTTTTTGTGTGTGTGTGTGTTGCCATGAATACGCTCCCCGCTGGTATCTGTATGTGCACAGGTGTGATGACATGTCTGTGCATGTGCATGTGTGTGTGTGTGAGACCTTTGAACTGTGGGATCTCTCCGGTGGGACTCTTGGGTAATCCTTTATGGCAGGCATCACTGGTCAGAGCCACGGTCACTCCACAGCTCCCCAGCAGAAACCCGATCTGCTGACTGCCGGCGTCCTGCAGAGAAAATGTGATTGATTAACTGGAGTGAACTGTAATTAAAGAAGGAGTGTTTCCTGGTGTTTCTCAGCTCCCTCCGGTCTATACTGGTGTTATTTTGGGCGTCCGGGATTCTGAAAGTAAACATCTTGTTCATTTTCTTGTCAGTCCCACCTGTAAATAATGAGTGGGAGTTTTTTAATCTGTATGTATTGGAAGTACACTGCAAATGATCTCTTATAGACTGATTTATGTGCCGTGTCCTCTGTGACACCGACAGTTAAAAGAAAAGCCGTTTGGATTGAAACAGTTGTTGAAAATTCATATTATTTAGTCTGCAGTTGGTTATGACTTTGGCATCGAGGAAGAAGAAAATGTACAAGGACTGCTGTTTCCCTCAGTACACAGAACAATGTAGAACGTTCCCTCTTAATTTTCTTTTTATTTGCATTTTGAAAAAAGTGTGTTTTGAGTCCCAATTGGCTCTTCATCAGGCACAGAGGTATCCAAGATTTTTGGGGCACCAGGACAAGAAAAATGTGTATGTGTTTAGCAAACCAGCTGTGTGGGAGGGAAAAAAAAACATTAAAGGGGACGAATCATGCACTTTCCCAGGTCTATTTTTTTTTATTCTGAGGATCTACTGGATTATTTTTGCATGATTTACAGTTAAAAACTAATTATTTATCTTATACTAGCTCTTTATGCAGCCCCTCAGTTCAGCCTCTGTCTGAAACAGGCCGTTTTAGCTCCTGACTCTTTAAGGCCCCGCCTCCTGATGAGCCTGCTCTGTTCTGATTGGTTACTTCCCGGAAGCTGCCCTTTCACAGACTTCCCGTCGGTTCTGGAGGCTACACCAACAAATTAAAGTCAGTTCGAGGAGGACGTAGAGGTAACTTTCCTGGCTTTTGACTTTCAGGGAGCATTTTTAAATACGTTCACCTGAAGTGTTTGTAACTTTGACCAAATTTAACATCGAGAGCCGATAGAACAAAACATCACAAAAACCTTGACATCTCCCCTTTAACACGCTGTTTTTGACTCCCACAGTCTGGATGTGAAAGTGCTGTATAGTCATTAAACCCCAGACAGCTTTACTTGCTAGTTTAACATTATAAATCAAACTCACAATCCATGATACGTAATATATAAACATATGAAACTATAAAGATGACATTTTCTTATTTGCAGGAGATCCATTAAAATGATGTTTTCCAAAGATGAAATGTATTATTGGAGCAGCTGATAGCAGCAGAGCTCAGTAAGCTTGTTTTTTGAGATTTGCAGGTTAAAACACATGTCAACATCTATATCTATACTACGTTTGTGTCAACATTATTTCAATGACTGAATCCAGGGTGCATCGTGTTTGACAGCATCTCATGGAGGACATATTATAAAAACTGTGATACTGATGCTGATCAGATGTCGCTGTAGCAACTGCAGCTGATAAACTGAATATGCAACAGGTGCATTGGAGGAAAGCACAACTTGAAAAAGAAAAACACTTAAAAAACTGTCTTATTTATTATATTTATTAGTTTAAAACATTTCGGTCTGCTGTTAGTTTACGAAACAGTAAATATTCCAGCAGTAAGTGAGACCGTGCAGCAGTTTTTCTCATTTTTATTTCAGCTAATAAATGTTGGAGAGGTATATTAGTGCGGTTCAATGAGTTGTTATTCTGTGTCACATATGAAAAAGTGATGCACAATATTTTTATTAAAGTTTAAAGTTCTCTTTTTCTTTCCTTTTCATCAGTAAAAAGTTGAAATCTATAAAGAAACCGTTTTCTTTGGCTCGAAACTGTCAAACACACACATCTAACACACACATTTTCCCTCCCGATTCTTCCCGGAGGACGCCGCAGCGCTCGACGGCAGCCAATCCAAACTATGACTCAAACAAACCTACGACAACATCAACAGAGATGTTTCTTCAGAGACATTTGGCTCTGATTACACCTCAGCGGAGTTCAGTCGTCCTCTGTGCTTCACCATGACAACTTTGTGATGACTCATGTTTTCAATACAATCCCCCGGTGAAGAATTAAGACCCATTGACTGGTGTGAATTAATGCTGCTTAACGTGAGAAAAAACAAGCAACAAAGACCTCTATGACTGCCTGAGGTCCAAGAAACACTCCAAGAACTGAAACAAGAGATGTTCTTCATCATTCTCTCTCTTCTTCTCCTTCTATCCATCATCTGAACTTCACTATTTGATCGACTACGTGCTAAAAAAACCCTAAAAACTAAATAAAATTTCTTCCAATCCAGGACATCTCATACTACTTATAGACCAGAGGTTGAATCATATATGTGGTTATGTTCTGGCTGCTAAAACATACATTTGAAGTTGCTGCTTTAGATAGATTAGTTAGTTGACATTGTTGTTATTTAACCGAGTCAATTCTCTGGCCATAACTTAAACTAAGTGCTTCGAGTTGCCTCAAAAGAACCAAAGAAACGTCCATCATTGCTTTAGTTGGCGGCGAATATTGCAGGAAAACTAGTGGAAAATTATACAAATCTGAGGCAAGCCAAGAAAACAAACCTGCAACAAATCTTTGTGAAGTTTATAATGTGCAGCCTTTTTTTGTTAACAATGTGTCAGAGAGGAGCTGACTG
The DNA here is from genome assembly GCF_914725855.1 of Thunnus albacares. Lineage (NCBI taxonomy): Eukaryota > Metazoa > Chordata > Actinopteri > Scombriformes > Scombridae > Thunnus > Thunnus albacares. The sequence goes on from NC_058117.1 coordinate 28,041,418, forward strand.
AATGAGATCCAAACACTGTTCGCTTTCTCTTTTATTATTATTATTTTTTTACTGACTACGGTATTTTTCCCTTTCTTTTAAATCTTCTGGTTTTTTCTGTCTTAATCTCTCTGTCAATGCAACTTTTGTATTTAGATGTATAAAAATGAGACTTCTGACTGACTGTATTATACTGACAGATATATTTTCCTTCCTATAGATGCATGAAGGGGACAGAAAAGTTTCATATCCATGTCTTTGCCTTGTGACACTTTTGACCTCTTGAAGGTTTATCCAATAAAAAGCTGCCATTTCAATTCTAATCTTAATTAAAGATAACCTCTTCTAACAGCGATATGTTATACTGATACTGATATTTATTTCTTTGAAAAAATAAATCATATATATCCTGAATTTAAGCAACTGTCCTGTCTATGTTGGGAGAAAAGTCTTATCATAATCTGAGAGAAATAAGCTCTGCAGTAAATGTTTCTGTCTGTAAAAATGCCTTTTATTATATTGTATTTAATATCATTGTTTATATTTACATATTATTGTATAATTATTAATCATCTGTCAATGTTTATAATTTTCTGTACTGCTTTGGTTTTGTACTGTAGATTTCTGATCTGTCAATAAAGCTTATTTGAATTGAATTGAATTGATATTCTCTGCTGTAGTGAACACTTACCTTCCTGGTCAGCGGTACTTCTATTGGTACGGGGACGACCTCGGCCAGCAGGCACCCGTAGAAGGCCGTCATGAAGGCAGCGGGGTCGTTGTTCGGGAAGACCAGCGCCACCTGCAGGAAGGAGGAGGAGGAGACAGAAGAAGAAGAATTAGACAGGAGAGAGATTGAGGGATTCTGCAAAGTTATGATGTTGTTAGCATTTTTTTTTAAGGCAGATAAGTTGTATTTCTGCCTAAATACACAAATTTTAAATGCATCAACAAAGAACAAGTAGGGAAAGGTAGCAGAAGAGTCAGAAAAAAGAAAAAAAAAACTAAGGAGTGAGTGCTTGCAGCTTGTTTTGTGTGTGTTTGATGATGAAAGACACTGATATGGACCGTCGCCAGAGAGCCAGAGGTTTATCCGAGCAGCTGATGGGTCTTAACGGGAAATAATAAAGCTGAATCTTTTAGGAGCTTCTGGTCAACATCTCTCTCTCTCTCCCTCTGTAAACCGTTCAGTCACTGTCAATGTCTCTCACTCACTCACTCTTAATTATTTTTCCTCTTTTCTGTCCCCTGTTGTATTCTTTGGTATTTTATGCAACTCTGGTTCTGAAAGGCGCCATCAGAGAGAAGTTTATTTACATATTTTTACCTCCTTTTATTCTGATTTCTTTTTCTAATTTTCCAAAAATTCAATTTCCATTATTTTCTATTCTCTGTTCTAACTCCCTTCGACATTTCTCTCCAGTCTCCCTCTTCCTGTTTATCACCCTCGCTCTCTATCTCTATATCTCTCTCTCTTCTCTCTTCTCTCCGTTTCAGCTCATTTCACTTCAGTGCAAACAGTTTTACTGGCACACTGAGGTTTATATTAAACTGCCAAAACTCTTATATAACAGAAGCAAATATGAAAACAAACCTCTGGAGGTATAGAGAACAAATTCTACACAATAAACATTAAATAAAAAAGGTATTTATATTATAAATGAAGGAAAACGTGGTTGCAAAATTGAATTACCACTTATGAAACATTTATTACTTTGTGCAGCTAAACAATACATCGATTCAATTTTATTTATGTAGTCATCTCAGGGCTCTTCTCACATGGAGCAGGTCTAGATTGTACTCTTTATCTGTCTTTTCCTTAAATGCAGGATTCGGTATGAAGAGCACAAAGCAGCTCATAAGTCTGGACAGGCTTCACTGGAGTAATCTGTAAAAAATGTGAAAATTGCAAAACAAAAAGTAATTTATAACGAGGGAGTTTTTCCTGCAGCAGCTATGAGAATACACCCCAAAATCAACTGTTACTTGAATATCTATCAGTGTCTGATGGCAAATATTCACCTTGAGCGTGTCAATATGGAGAACAGAGTCTGTTTGTAAAGATTATAATGATCTGTTTTGCATTAATTCAGCTCTCTGGTCGTTTTTTACTCATTCTGTATGTTTCACTGCAGATTTTTTTCCCTGCTCGGTGGTTCGTTTTCAGATCATATCTACGCCATGAAACCTAATCTGAAACATATTTTTCTGTGAAGACGAGGTTTCTATCTGTCATCTTGCACACAGTACATGAACATAACAGCCAGACTCAACATGTTTCTATAACGTCACATCTGAGTCGTTATCTCCTGCTTGGCCATGTTGGACCCAGCTGGGCTCCGTGTTGCATGTTGTAATGATAACGGCGAACCTCGGCTTAAGTGCTGTTTAATAGCTTCCATATACTGGACTGGATGTGTGTGTCTGAGTGTGTGTGTGTGTGTGTGTGTGTGTGTGTGTGTGTGTGTGTGTGTGTGTGGCATGGGATTGAAGCTATATGATAAGTGCACCTGACAGCGATGTAATGATACTTTAACACATACAATAACTCTAATGTTGACATGTGCAGGTTGTCATTGGAGACGTTCAGGTTTCTTCTTACTCTTTGTTTCTGTGTGTTTGAGGGAAGTGTTTCACTTTGACCCCCAAATTTGTTGTTTATTGCAGCAAAGAAACCATAGCTGTGGGAAGTAGGAGTGCTGAGGGTGCGTGTATTTTATACTAGCAATTTTTATGATTTTTTGCAGGGTTTTTTCTATTCTATTCTATTTTTTCTATCCAAGCAGCAACTACCACAGCTTGAGGCTGAAGCCAGAGTGGAAGTATCTTAAAGTGCCACAATCATTTTTTTCAATGAGTCATTATGGTTCAGGCCCTATAATAAGTGTGCTGCTAGTCATTTTGGAAATTATTGCTCAGTTAATAAGATTTGAAGCCTTATAGCAGCTTTGATGTCTGCCGTGTGGGCGTTGATTGACAGCTGTGATTGACAGCTGGCTCACCTGCTGCTCTCTCTGGCTGCAGGACTCACACTGAGATGAACTATTGACGCAATATTTTTGTGCTTTTAATGTTACTTGACAACTATACCTGCCCTGTTAGCACAATTTAGCTAAAGTAGTTAACATTAGCCCAAGTGTGCAGCGCTCGGTGTTCCCAGTAAACAACTCTGGGCTTCAAAGCGGCTCCACTGCAAACCAACGGGTGATGTCACACCTCACTACGTCCATCTTTATATCGGTGCTCTGGTTGGATCGACATGGAGAGCCGGGGCTAACGTTAGCTGAGAGGCTAGCGGAGCGTTAGCCGCAGCATGACCGGCAGGGAAGCACAGCCAGCTAGCCTCTGCTAACCTCCCAGCTAACGTTAGCTTCAGCTCTCCATGTGGATCCAACCAGAGCACCGAGCCCCGGTTTGTTATTCGGGTTAAAGTGGGAAGAAGCAGCTGGTCTGACGGGCAGCTTGAGTGAAGTGGAGCCTGCGGAGGAAGCACCGGGACCGCCAGGGTGACACAGTCCGTCGAGGGAAGCAGAGTCAGGCGGCGGAAGAGCAGGCGACATATCGGCCTCTCACAATCGGCAGAATTCGCCAATGCCGATATTTCATTTTAGAGCTATTATCAGCTGATACCGATGACGTACACACAACTTTTCCTGATGATTTCCTATAATATTTTGTATGCTGTCACATATTTTGCGTGGCGCTCTCATGGCCACTTTGGTGACCTAGGTGAGACTGGCGCCCTTGAGGAGATTCACCTTGTCATGATGATATATTATGACAGACCGTATTTGACTCTTTACAGACGTTGAATTACACAAACTCTAGTGTATTTTCATAAAATAAATCCTGTATCATTTCTCAGTGTAATTAAGTCTCAACAGTGTTCTAAACAGTATTTCAGCAAAACTCATTTCTGCAGTCATCCTGCGAGACACGTTCGTTGGTCGAACTAAAAAAGAAAACAACAAAACAAAACAACACTGTAATTTTTCTCGGTGTGCAGCTTACTACAGCTCCAGTAAAACTGTGAAAAAGACCAGTTTATAATTCACACTGAGTGGGAAGTAAGAGGAGTTGTACTGTAATTAAAACACACACCCTTCCGGCTGAGATACATATAAACACACACACACACACACATTGACGCTGTGCCAGTCTTGATTTGGTCTCCTGCAGAGCGGGAAATCAAGCTTAAAATAAAGATGAAAGAAGGACAAGAAGGTGGAGATCAGAGACGCTGGGGGTGTCAAATGGGAGCAGAAACATATGGGACTATTACTGAACCTTTTTTTTTTTTTTTTTCCTTCTTCAGTATGATCCGCTGTTCATGTGCAGAGGCGTGTGGAGCGTGATGTGATGATTACACTGACAGCAAAGGAAGGAAGGACAACATGCATCCATTTTTAAAGTATGAAGTAATGGCCACGTTGGCCAAACCCAAAAGTCCTGAGAGTTTATGTCAGAACTGTTCATGTTTTTTTGTTTTTTTTTCTTGAACCAGGCTGCTCTGTGATGTTTAATACCAAAGGAAATCAAAGACACAAGAGCGGAAAAAGAGAGGATGTTTATGCCGTTTCTTAGCAGGGCGCTGACTCCTGTTCAAGGGTCAGAAAACCCAAATTACCAAAATAAAAAAAATAAAAACAAAAAAAACAACAAAAAACAATGCTCTCATTCATGTCTTGTGGTATCTAGACATGCAGAAGGTTTGGTTTCTGCGATATCTGCCTCCACCCCCGATATACTGGAGGGGAACTGAGATTTGTTTGTTGTGCTGAAAACAATGAAAAATTACATTTAACTGAAAAATGTAACAACTGTGTCTCATTGGAACTACTTTTTACCTGAGAAATAGTCCCTGTGAAAACTGTAAAGATGTAATCTGTGGATTATTGAGAGTAAACAATCACAGTGTTGTAGACAGGATTCATCTCTTACAGATCTAGTTAGGTACGTAGCTACATCCATGAAACATAATGACAGAAGAACGACCTTAAAAGTGGCAACAGCATGAATAACATGGATGCAGCTGCACAGTTTTGTTGTTACAGCGTTTTTAAACCTGTAGTTTGTTTTCTCTGGTCTGAATCAGCGGATGAGTTGGTAAACTTGTTGGTTCATGCATCACTAAAAGCCAGGTGAGAACTTTCACTCCTCTCATTGGTCAGATGTGTCTCGGCTGGAAGAAGGTCTTCTGACCAAAAAGACCTAGACCACTTCCTCAAAGGATTTCGGTACAGTTGTTTTGGTTCCGCACTGGAGTACGACTGCTGTGGTCAGATCTGCCCAAATGAACTGTACCAAGAGAGTCTGATTCAACCCAAGTCTCAAAGAACCTCTAACACAAAGAAACAACAACAAAATCGACTTATTTCTTTGATCATCTTTAAAAATAGTTGAGTTTACTGCTTCTAGCGAGGCCTACGACGGCTTCCATGTCAGCTGAAAATTATATTGTTGGAACAGATACGTCATTCACTACTGAACGGAAATACCTCCCTTCCTAAACACGGTGTAACGCCTAAATCATGAACTGAAACAAAATGCTACTTCAATCAATCGATCAATCAAGAGTTTTACAAGATCAAACCCTAACACCTGACTGTCTTATGAGTTAAGCCTCATCGTGGTCACATCTCCAGGTCCGACTTTCTGTGACTTCTGTCCGAATCGAATCCAACTCTCGAGCCTGAAGTTAGGATATCACTCCAACCTCTTGTCACCAGTTTTTGCTAATCTTTTATTCTCGTCTCTTTGTGGTTCTCTCCATCTCCGTCCACCAGCGTCATCATGTTTTGTTTTGCTTTGTTCGTTTTACTCACCCGGTCTCCAGGCCTGACCAGCGGTTCCTGTTTGGTTCCCAGTTTGTGCAGCAGGTTGTAGGCCACCTTCACACTTCTGGACCACAGTTTACCTGCAAACAAAGCCAAACAATTAGGAAATCAATCAATCAATCAATGACAAAGAGTGAGGGAAGGTTATAGGCTAAACCATTAAAAACCACTAGAGTTGGTTATGAGGCAACCTTTTAGTGTCTTATAGATAAAACAAACTTCTTTGGATTTTTTTTTAAATGATTATATAACAGACCAGATGACGCCGCAAATCCCCATATGCAAGAAATTACCGCACTGACATGACACTCAATGTTAAAACACTGGTTCGGGAGATGATGACACAGGTTTTATAACATGCAGCAAACCGAACGCGCCTCACGACTGCGGTGTAATTGGATCCATGTACAGTGATACTGTACACACACACACACACACGGAGACACAACCGCAGCACATTAGAGGAAGTCACATAGGCCACATCGGTTTATAATTACAGAGACAAAGAGTTCGGTATCTTGACAAATGTGTTTAGTTATTACCTCGCTGCTCACGCAACTTCAGGCAAATTGAAACAACCCTTTACCTCTTCTGAAAAAAAGCTTAAGGACGCCGTTAACAGACAGTTTGTCAAAGGAGCTGTTGCTTTAAATACCTCCCTGCATATATCAAGCCTTATTATTATCAAATCTTTCCGATCAGTTTCATTTCCCCTGCCGAGCAGAGCCGCCTCTGTTCAATAACGTCGTAAGTCACAACAACAGTAGAATCAATTTCCATCCTTTGCTTTCTTTCCTAATTTAGACTGGCAGATGCAGATATTATGCATGAGCGATGCAGCGTGAATCCCTCATTGTTTTTCACGCTAAATGAGTTTTTTTTTTTGTTTTTTTTTTAAATGTTTGTCAGAACTAATGATTTGAAGAGAAGGAGATCTTTGGGATCCCGCGAGGAAAAATAGACTGTTAAGACAGAAAAAAAAGGGAAGTAAATTGCGAACAAAGGCAGAGCAAACAGTGAATCAGTAACAGTAGGTTGGAGGCAGGATTGCTGTTTATAAAAAGGTGCATCTAAAACGGTTTTCGTTTAATTAATTCAGAATTAAAGGACACAAAAAAAGAGCAGTTTGTGACTTCAAAGGGGAGCAAACAGCTTTCTGCATTTAGACTTCATTAAGGATGTCATGTGGTGTTTTCCACCACAGTATCATAGTCAGCCATGATAACAATAACTGCTTCAAATCTGCCTAGCAACTGCTTTCAGGCTTTCATGTGGTGTTTTCCACAACAGTATCATAGCCTTGACAACTGGAAAAAAGTCATAATGAGCAGTAAATGGCTTACATGTTCTGCTTAGATTTATAAAATTTACTATAATTACACAATGGTATACTTCAGAAAATGTTTTGTGATATTGTTTCTTTTAATATTCGATTTCTTTGGCCACTAGGGGGCAGCAGACACGATGCAAAAACAACACTACGGCATGTTAACGCTTTATAAAGTTGAGATCGCAAACATGGTTAACAAACAGTTGCTTATTTATGCATCCAGCAAGATATGAAGCCACGTCAACATTTCTTTCGAGAAGTGTTTATCGTAAAAATGTGGCTTAAACCACAATGTAAACATCTAGTCTTGTACGTGTTTACTCTTTGGTAGAGGGATTATGACGCCATTGACAGGCGACCACATGAAACGGACCGTTACCTTGATTAAAATTACGGATTTCTCTGGGTTTGACAATTGTTGGAAACATTTGGGATACTGTAAATACACAACTCGACAAAATATATAACATAAGTCTTGTCGTTTTTAGACATTTTAATGCAGAATAGTTTCATATTATAACTTTAAAGTGTTTGTGTCTATTTTTCCAGATGGTGGAAACTTTTGAATTTGGAACAACACTGTTCGTATGTTGTTTTGTTCACACCACAGTCCATCCGCAGCCATGTGTTGCTGACATCAGCCTGATTCATTAAAGCCTGCTGCCAGAAGGATGAGTAAGGCAACAACGCAATGTGGATGCATCCGGAGCATCTGGTCCGACCCACGGTCTGTCAGAACAGAGCATCATCGTTTTAAAAGTCTGAAAAACTTTTTATTATTACTTCCTTCCTATTATTTGATTAGGAATCGACTCATTTCTAACACGAAGCCAGCAAAACGAACCAATTATATTGTCTCGTCGTAGCCTCAACTGACTCAGTATCTGCCTCTATAAAACATTATCCCTTCAGATTAGTGTTGTAAAGTTTAGGAAACTGAGAATTAAGAAGAACCTGTTCTGTGCCATATAAAGCCGTAATGTGATTGGATCTGCTCTATTTAACAGGGGTCAAACAGGGTCAAAGTTGAAATGAGTTAAAATTGGCACATCATGAGGACTTTCTGAAGTGGTACTTTACTTTGTCTCCCAATTTTTTTTTGATTTATGACCCTTTAAAGTGAAGAAATATCTTTGTGCAACCTCCTACCACAGTTTGCACGTCTATGAGTAAAATTGTTTCATTTGAATAGTTTTTATAGGCCTGCAGAGGTAAAACTCGCCAGTATTTTACAATAAAAAGCAAAGATCTGCAAAGCAAGTAAAACAAAAAAAAGAAACATAATCTTTTTTAAATCATCTTGTGACCCCTCAGATTAAACTTGTGACCCCTTGTTATGATCCTGACCCTGAGGTTGAGAACCATTGACCTACTTGTTGTGGATCTCTGTCGTTGCTTTGCCTTCAAACAAATGGAAAAACAATTTGACGCTGATCATGTGAAAGCAGGTCAAGGCTCACTGTTAATAGGACAGTTATGAATAATTGTCCCACTGATGAGTATAACAGTGTTAAAACTTCAGGAAAAAACAAATAAAAACCCCACAATATCCTTTCCTGACTCACATCCACAGACTGCATTAATTATTTATTCAGTATGAGTAGGATCTACTGCAGTGACTCGGAGGAAATTTTAGGAAGAGATAGATTCGGGACACCTTGTTCAAGGGCATTTCAGTTTCCATCTGGAGGTGAAAACCAGATCCTCAAGTTGGAAAAAAAAAAAAAAGTCTGACAATCAGAGAGCTGCAGCTCCAGATGTAATCAGATTGTCTCTGTGCAGCACAGGGGTCTGTTGTTCTAGGATGACGCTATACTATCTACCCATGAAAGACTCATCCAGCAGCCTTTTGTCCTTTGAAACCAAGAGGGAGGGAGGAGGAGAAAAAAAATAGTTTAATTAATGAAAGGAGTACTTTTATACTGACGTTCGATATTCACCACTTGAGAGCAGCAGCTACTTTCACAAAACGACTCTAAAGAACAAAACGGAGACAAAACTGGATCTTTCTGAGGGACAGCAGGTTACATACGGAGCCGTTGTTTAACAAAAGGATTACACACGTCTGTACTGGAGCAATATTTCAGATGTCTTTTCCCAAAATGAGATATTTAGCATATTATAAATTAGAGTGTTTGCACATTTTCTTGAACATGATAACTTCAAACTTTGAGCCAAACTAATGAAAGTGGATTGGGAGACTAACACACACCAAGATACAAGTAAAATACCAATGAAGAGATTAAAACTTTCAAAGTTTAGGTTTTATTAACTATTAAATGCCACTGAGGATGAAGCCAAGAAGCTGCAGCTGAAGTGGCTAAATGCACACGTGGTTAAAATCTTACATATTTTAACCACTTGCAAATCAAACTGGTCTTGAAAAAGTCACAGGTGTGCATTTTGACATCAGTGGTACCTGCCGTCTACTCACATCTGGTGTCAAGCTGATGGCAGGTGGCGTTTTTATTGCTAAAACCTGATTTGTATTGTACAGAAAACACTCCAAACCAAAAAAAAAACAGACGTGCAAAAAAGATAATGTAAGTAAGAGAGTACATCAAAAACCCACACAGAGAAAAAGGAGAAGTGTGCGAGTCTGGACAGTGTCTTTCTGTCTTTATCGGTGACGTGATCTGTTGGTAAATTACATCATCTGAGCTGTTTACCCGAGGATCAAAAGCTCCCTGTGAAACTCTTTGGCTCGTTTTTTTTTTTTCATGATTAGAAATATATTTCTCTCCTGCCAATTACGCGGGGGTTATCCGCAGTGCAGCGTAGGGGAGGGTTGAGTTTAAGAACATCGGGAGAATTCCATATCATGAATTCTCTCTGTTCTCCTGGAGGGAGGGGGGACGGGGGGGGAGCGAGGGGGGACGGGGGGGGGGGACGACTCGGCAGGAAGAAACAAAACAAGTTTGTCCTTGTCAGTCGACATCAAAGAGAGGACACCACGGGCATGAAATATAAAGGCAGAAGAAGAGAGAGAGAGAGAGAGGGAGAGAGATTGAGATTTAGATTCAGCACTGCACACCACACACACACACACACACACACACACACACACACACACACACACAGTCTCACCATGTTGTTGTCTCTCTGGTGGAGGACTCCTGAGTGCTGGCTGAAGACATTTCACAGTCTGGTGAGCACTCATATCGCCTCATCATCAGCTGCGAGCGAGCTCACTCCTCACAAATCAGTTTGTTCAGACACACACACACACACACACACACACACACACACACACACACACACACTGCACGCCTGTTTGACCAACGTTGATGCTGTTGGGGGTAAAAAGTTACTCCCGATTCACACTAATCCTCTGAGCTTGATGGTGCATCATCATTATTATAATAAAAGACAAACATGGGTGTTTTTTCACCACAGTCAACGTTGATATTCACTCTACGTTTCCACTGTTTCAACCTCCTTCTGGATCGTGTCTAATTATCCTCTGGTCTATTTCAGACTGTCTGGGACTGTCCTCAGATCAGGAGGAAAAATTCACCCATGCATGTCAGGTTCACGTAAGCTCTGGATCACGTCCGCACCTTTACTCACACAGTTCTTACGGTCTTCTATAACCGTCACAGCCCAGATCTGTACTTATGATTTTGATATATTTAAAGTCTCCCTCCAGCCAAAAATATGCAGAAAGATGTAGAGTCTGTTTTCACATTCATCTGCTGAAGGAGGAAAGTTTCTTCTGTGCTAATTTAAACATCAGGTTAACAGGTGTACCTGCGAGCAGGATTTGTGACGTCACAGAAGTATAAAACATCTGGTGTCCAGCAGTTAAACTTTTAAAATGAACATTATTTACATACTCATAGATTCTGGACTCTTCAATAGGGGAGAAGGAGGAGATTTTAACCAGATAATTGTACTTTTATTATGGAAAAACCACACTAAATGCAAATTATTATTCAAACAGAGTATATTAAGATGTCTGGAGGGGAAACTTTAAATCATTTCAGTTCCTTTAGCTGAGAATATGGACTCTTCTCTTCTCTACAACAGACCTTTCTCTGAGCTTCATTTTGTTATTTTCATCATTCTCAGTATGAGGAACTGTTGGCGATCAGATCAAAGACCGAATAAAGTTCTTCAAACATGCTCAGTGTGAACGCGCTGTCATATAAAAACACTGACAAAACCATTCAGGACGAAAAAAAAATGCTTTCAAACTTCAACTTCTCCATGTTAATGTTTCCAAAAGTTTCATAAATAAACTAACAGAATCCTGTTGTCATGTCAGCATGAAACGTACTTACAGAGAGAGAAACTGTCCTCAAAGTCTTTCAGGAGACATTCCTGAGAGAAGAATTCATTTTATAAACATATTCTGAAAATATGGGCCTTTGGGATAAAAAAAAAAACAACAACTTCCACTCCTCCTGTAGCGGAGCTTTTTTTTTTTTTCTCGAAAGAGTCTCTTTCACACTTTGCTAATGTGCTTAGCGCTCGGTCTGGCTGCCATTAGTGGAATCGCGCTCACACAGCGGGTGTTAAACATTGTTTGGTGCTTCAGTTAATCGGCTTGGGAAAACCACCATATGTACTGAAAAAAAATTAGGATGTAATTCAGAGAAAAAATAAAAAATATTATGTAATTAGTCATATTCTACAAAAGCAGGTTTAGTATTAATCAGTTATGTTACAACAGCAATATTTTGTTGCGCTCTGACCCTCAAATAACGGAGAAAAAGAAAATCTGTTGAGTTTTGGTGGCAGATCACCTAAATTTCACACACTTTCACAGCCTCATACCTTGAAATAATAAGATGTGTGTGATGGGAAAAAAAATGACTGAAAACATGATTCAGCATTTTCATATTCAGCATAAACTCTTCATCTTCATCATACTTTCCACCTTGCACACAGAAAACTATCAAGTTTTAAAAGTTGGCATCCACCACCTTGTCAGATTTGTAATCTTGTTTTCTTATTCTTTGATCAGATCCACATTTTAAAAGCTATTTTATTCAAACAAAGTTCTTGTACAACTTTCTGTTTTTGGACATTTAATATTTGAGAAAGTATTTTGCAGAAAATCTACATTTCTCTAATTAAGTGATTGAAAAATGTGCTAAAACTGAATGATACACGTCCCTAAATCTAAATATTTGCACAGCACCTCCTCATGTGGCATCTCAAATCCAAAAATGTGGGATTTGGGGTTACCGTTATGAAAATCAGAGAGTTTTCATTTAAACAAAGTGGACTAGAGAGTTACAACTTTAAAAAACTAAAGAGGAAATAAATGAAAAGTAGACATGACGATTGATTTTACAGCTGAAAGAGTCTCTTATGATCCAGTAAAAGCTTCCCTACCGTAGGTGAGCACGTAGAGCGGCTTGCCGTTGGTGTCCATGGTGGTGAGACAAGGCGCCTTCGGGGAGATGGTGCCCCACCTCTGCAGGGCCGCCTCCAGAGACGGGGGCCAGTTGGTCACTACACCCAGCTGCTCGCCCCGCATGGCCACCATCTGGGCCCCCTCGGCTTTGGGCTGGTTGGGGTCTGGCTGCTGGACTGCACGAGGTCAGGAGAAAAAAAAAAAGGTCACGATATTTAAAATTTAGATTATTACGGCTTGAGAAAGAGAAGATTTTCATACATGTAGACTGTTTAGGCACACATGATTTATTTCAAAGCAACATCTGGTTGTAAACAAGTGTATACATGCGATATTTGCTTTAATCATGTAAATACTATTTTCATTACCAAGCTAATTAATAATTCTAGCAGCCATTTACAAAAAGTACAACTTTACTGTGAGGATCATATTTAAAGAGCAACATACTTCCATCTACACACTAAACAATCAATATCATGATAATAATACAGTATTTTTAACCAAATAATGTCAGGAGCGACTGTTATACTGGTGTTATACTGGTGTTATACTGGTGTTGTCCTCTACTGTAACTATGTCTTTATGTCTTAGATGAACATTTATGAAAGTAAGCATGAACAATATAACATATACTCCATGTTTTTATCATGAAAGTACTGTGCTGATACATTTTAACTTCACAATTCACCAGGCTTGAGTCTTTCTAACATTTGCAATTCATGCTTAAATCATTAATTAGCTTCTGGCTGTGCAGCTTCTGATGCTGGAAACAAAAGGAAATATTCATCAGTCAGACACAGCTTCGTCACAGCAGACGGTAGTGAACGAAGGGATGTGGTGGATTTTCCAGCTACAAGTGTGATCTGATGGCCCCGTCACCATTTAACTACCTCCACATGATCGATAATCAATCACTAAATACAACAGTGATGAAGTATGAAACAGAATATGAACCAGAAGGACTGAAATAAAAGCAAAACACTTGATGGAAACAGATAGTTGTTACCCTCCAGGAGCTCCTCGAAGTCATCGACAAAGAACTCTCTTAGCGGCGGCCGCTTGGGTCTCTTCAGAGTGTTGACGAGTTGCTGGATTTTGGCTGAAACTCTGCTGCTGACTGGAACACCTGCGGAGGACGAACACAAACACACACAGACACACACACTTTAACGTAGGTGCTAGACTAAAGTGCTAATTGTGCTTTCACAGGTGCACACGAGAAGCAGTCGCCGCCGCTTTCACATTCCTTTGTCACTTTCGATACGCTGATTGCATCCCGCTGCTTCATCGCTAACACACACACACACAAAAAAAACACTCCCCAAGTTTTAAATCAGCATTAAAGTGGCACATTTCATCGGATGAGCAATCACCCAGAGCCGCCGCCGCCGCCGCCGAACGTGACACTCGCTGATGGGAGAGAAGTGGAAACGGCATAAGAGATGAGATACAGTACGGGCACAAATTGCTCTTTAATTGAACCTAAACTCAACTGTCACAGAGTGTGGAGGTTTAAGACAAGAGAGAGAGAGGTGGGATGGTGACATCTAGATGTTTTGGCAATGAAGAAACAAAAAAAAAAAAAAGCATGAAGAAGAAGTCAGTGTGCTGTAAAATCCTGCGGGAGAATCCTGATGTAAAATTCATGGTTTCATTCAAATTTATTCATGTCTTCTGGTCAGGTTTCTTGTCAAGTCTATCGAGCAGTGGTGAAGAAATACGCATATGATTAAAAAAAAAAACAGAACTAACATGTCACATTTCCAGGATGTTTTCCTGACGTTTCAGTGCCGAACTGCTTCAACATTTGAACAGTTTAACACATCACATATTGGACTTTCTGCAAAAAGCAGCAGGGCCAGAAATGAGCAGATATCAGCAGGAATCTACAGAGAGTCTACAGCCATGACAGCAGTTCTGTGAGACTGTACTTAGACACAGCCATGCTTTGAGCTAAATGCTAACATTAGCATGCTAATATGCTCCCAAGACAGTGCTAACATGCTGACGTTTAGCAGGTGTGATGTTCACCATGCTCAGCATCTAACAGGGTTTAGCGTTTTAGCATGCTAACATTAGCATGCTAATATGCTCACAAGACAATGCTAACACGCTGACGTTTAGCAGGTGTAATGTTCACCATGCTCAGCATCTTGGTTTAGCGTGTTAGCATGCTAACATTAGCATGCTAATATGCTCCCAAGGCAATGCTAACATGCTGACGTTTAGCAGGTGTAATGTTCACCATGCTCAGCATCTTGGTTTAGCATGTTAGCATGCTAACATTTGCTAAATTTCAATAAACACAAAGTACAGCTGAGGTTGATGGGAATGTCCATTAAATTTGCAGGTATTCGGTCAAAACTCAAAGTATTGGACACATTAAAACTATAATCTGATGAAAAGTCAGAAAAGCATTAAAGTTATTAAAATTCATCCTGAGGGGCGACATGAATGTGTCATCCATCCAATAGTTGTTGAGATATTTCAGTCTGGACCAGGTGAACAGACACAAGGCTAAAAATGCCCCGAAGTTCATAAAATGAGACAAATTTAATATAAAAAAAGATTAAAGTTTCCAAAACAATTTGTCCAAATAATTAAAAAACAGCAAACAAAAACTGATAATCACAAAGGAGGCACAACACTTACTTGCTGAATCAGTAATAATAATAATAAAAAAGATTATTGGTATGACTTTTGCATTTCATAATATTTCTAGCTTTTACTCTGTTTAATGGACAAAACATTTTGGCACAAACTGAGTGTTCATTTGACAAACTCTACAAATGCTAATAAGCTAATAAAACTAGCTCAAAAAAGGCCTAAAATACCTCCAAACATCTGATGAAAATAAAGATTGAAAATAAGATGTAAAAACAACAAGAGTGAACAACCAGGAAACCCACTGAAGTAAAATCTGCTCCCACACAGTGACTCAGATGTTAAATCCTCAAAAGTAAAAAGACAAAAAAAGTAAATGATATAATAAGCTCATCTCTGAAAATGAAAAAGTGGCTTGCAGCATTGTAAGCAAGACAAAAAAAAAAAAAATTATAATTTCTGATGAAATCCTCTCAGAGCTTTGAAAGACAGCAGAAGCTTTGTTGTGTCTCTTT
Organism: Thunnus albacares; assembly: GCF_914725855.1. NCBI lineage: Eukaryota > Metazoa > Chordata > Actinopteri > Scombriformes > Scombridae > Thunnus > Thunnus albacares. The sequence goes on from NC_058117.1 coordinate 28,057,048, forward strand.
TAGCCAAACATCCCAATAAGCTCCCATCTGTACACTCGGGCAAGCTGCCTCTCGCTGTGAGCCGTGCTTAACATCTCCGTCCACAACGCCGGCATCGATCGCAGCGTTTGATGAATACTACGTTTGTCTGCTGCAGCTTCACGCCCCTCCAGAAAGGGAATTATGAAACTGTGAACGAACGGGCGAACTGGCATCCTCAGTCATCTCTGAAGACTCTACAGAAATGTCTGGATTCATCTTTTCAAATGCGAAAAAAGCATTTAACTTGTTTCGATGTCACAGCAGGCTGATGTAACTCGAAGGGAGATGTCAAATTTTGGATGCTTTGCTCAGACAGTAATGGATCTTCCTGCAAAAATTACACACCTTTCATTCATAAAAGTGATGAACATGCATCCAAAAGCAGCTTTCCCTCATCTTTCTTTCCTTTCATAATAATAAGAATGTTTTTTAATATAGCACGCTTCATATTAATACAGTGTGAAAGATAAACAGATGCAAAAAGTTGAGATATTAAACACAAAATAAAAAATAATATATAATAAGGACGTTTCGCTTCTCATCCAAAAGGCTTCTTCAGTTGTGACTGACTGTTGGGTCTCAGGTGTTTAACCTCTGTAGGGTCATTTAACACTTTCAGGGTCGTCGAGGTCACATGTGATTCGTTAGTCCTCCTGTCTGTCATGTGACAGTCGTTGGAGTCACATGAGTCCAGGCGTGAAAGGGTGTTAAACTGTCTGTAAAGGGAGGCGATGAAAGATGTGAAGAAGCCTTTTCAATGAGACGCAAAAGGTCGTCTTGCTATTGACCCGATGCTTTTTGATATACCGTGACCCGGATGACCAGAAATAACAAAGAACAGGGACGTTTCTATACAGATAAAATTAACAGTAATGTTACAGTAAGAGAAGATATGTTTCACATGCATGTTATCACATGTCAGACCCCAGACAGGCCTGAGGCTGAACAAACACAATCCACTTTGAGAACACCTAGACCACATCAGGTACCTTCGTGACTCATGGTATTGTGATACAAACACAAATGTTTCTCAGGCATTCAGTCCCCAAATCAAGAACAGGCACAAATAGTGAAATAAAAAACAAGTTAAGTTGTGTTTGGAGTTGAACTGCTTGTTTTTAGAGTCACATCTCCTGCTTTAATGTAAATAAAAAGTCAAAAAGTACTTAATTTTTGCACATAGAAGAAGATAAGAAGCCATGATGAAGACTTGAACAGAACATCAGAACATCCAAAGCCGTATTTCACCTGCTGAACGCAGCCGCTCAACAAATTTGTTTGACAAGTCGGGATCTTTATCGTTATTATTTATTAGACAAATTGCATTTGTATAGCTATGAATTACAGAATTTAAAGTGGGCCAAAAAGCTTTTTATGATATTAAATCTTCCCAAAAACTGCTGTTTATACTCACTGTTTACAATTCAGTGGATTAAAATCTCCATTTAATGATTCAACGGGAATCTTGCTTCAGATACTGAGAAAGTGGACTAAATCCTCTAAATCCTAAATCCTCTTTAGTTTCACTCATATTTGAATTTATCTCATAAAAAACATGAAATAAACGTCCCATATGGATTTCCCTTTTCCTGTTATTATAGGTTGCCGATCTTCAAAACTTCATTAATAAATAAAATAATAATACAAGGTTTATTGGAGAATTAAAGAGTCTGAAATTGGTCTAAATACCTTTTAGAAGGAACTTTCATGGTTTAGTTATTGAATACTTGAGGTTTCAAGGTATAAAAAGGCCATTTTGAACTGCGTTTCAATGGCAGGAACTTTCTGCAGGTACTAAGAACCTTTTGAGGAACTCAGTTCTTCTATCTGCATTTCCATTGGAGGGATCAGAGTCTAAATTATCTTGCAGGGAGATTGTTTTACCCCCCAAACAATCCCTGCTGAGAGGGCAGTACTTTCCAAAAGTGCAGGAATTTTGGGGGCTGGGTTTGCAGGAATGACTGTAACTGATACCTGGAACTGTTGGTGAAAACGAGGCTTTGGATGGTAATGAATGAATACAGGTTCCCGGTAAAAGCATTAGAGAGGTAATTTTGTAATTATTTCACAGAAACTCCCCCCCGACTCTTTTCCCCAGTTACTCCTAACTCTGACTCACCGTCTCCGGTCTCCATCAGCTCGGCATTGCCGTACTTGGGTGTCTGTCTCTGGGCAGCGGTGCCGGCACCCGGGGCTCTCTCCACCTGGATCCCGTCGGTGGCGGTGGTGTTGGCGGTGTTGTTGGTGTAGCCGGTGACATCTGGAGGGGCAGAGTGGTTCTCTGGGATGTGAGAAAACGGGGGGGATCGAGGAGGGAAGGAAGGCCTGGTTAGTACCCCCACACCCCCACACATCCTGCTGTTAAAACATTTTTAATGGGGACTCTTACAGTCAGGACCAGTTAGATTGTGTAGGTACAAAACAGAAGTTGATGTTAGTTGTTGTTAGTTTAAATAGACTTCCCACGTCATAATACATGAGAATATTAAGGATTTTAACTTATGAGTTAGTTTTAACATCAGAAAAGACGACATTTTCAGAAGTAAACAAGGTAAAGAGGTCTTAAAATAGATTTTATTACTTTCTTTGAAGTGTAATGGCGCAAACAAGTTCAAGTTTCTTCTTGAAGTGTGAGCAATTAAAAAAAGTTTAAAAGAAGTTGCAATTAAAGTCTAAACTTTAGTGAAAGCAATGAAAGTAGTTAAAGTGTTAATGCTGCAAGGAACTGAAATGTCAGATAAATTCTAAGCACTGAAAACCAAGTTTGAGTTGAAAAGTCACTTAAAATGTAGACAATGAAAGCAACTGAAGTGTCAGTTGAAGTGTAAGTGTTTTAAGCAGTTGAATGAGTTGTAAATGTAAGTGAAAGCAATTGATGTGTCAATTGTAAAGTCAGTTTAAGTGTAAACGATGTGAGCAAATGATGTGTGTGTTGAAGTGTAAGCACTGTTCAGTTGAAATATCAGTGGAAGTGGTGGGGCTGAAAACAGTTAACATGTCATCTGTGAGGTAAAAGTGTTGTAAGCAGTCAAAATGTCACCTAAATTGTAAAACAGTCGAGGTCTTAGTTGTAAAACTTTGGCAATAAAAGCAGTTGAAGTGTCAGTTCAAGGTGAAGTGCTGTAAGCAGCTGAAATGTCTCAACAATATCATTATTTGACACCAAACTTCTGTCTCTGCTGTGTGCTTTCAGTTAGTAAAGGACAGGATCTATAAACTGTGTTGTAAGTTTTAACAGTCAAATGCTTCATCCAGTCATGGTTGGTTGAAGGAGACGTTTTGGAGTTAAACAGTAACCTGAGCTGACTGTACTCTGATAAACATGACAAGCATGTAAAGTTTAAGTCAAATCCTTTAGCAAACTTCTCTGTGTCTGTGTCTTGCTAGTAAATCAATAAATATAAGCTGAGAAGTGTTTTATGCTCAAAACTGATACCTATCAAGTTGAATATTGGTTGAAAGTGGACTTTATATTTTAATAAGATTGTCTATGGGTGATTAAGAGAAAAGAACACAGGAGGCCAGAGGACAATAGGACTTAAGTGAATAACCTGTCGCATCTGGAGCAACTTAAGTTTGCATGTTTATACCTCGACAAGGTGAAGCAAACTGTTTTTCAGGAAAGAATATGGAAGTTTATCCCAAAATGAGACATCAAAACAACAAAGAACTCTCCTCTGTAACAGACAGGAAGTAAACCAAATTGGTTGCAAAATATTTTGCCGTTGACATTTCTATATTCCAAACACTTTCAATAAATGCGACATTTAGACATTTCCTGCTGAACAATGGACTAGAAAGATGCAGATGAAACACTACACAAGAAAATTAAAGCCTGTATATTGGATAATCTGACAGAAACTTTTAGGAAAACGTTGTTTGGGCTACTGTGATGTGTGACAGCCACCAGAACCAGCAAAACAACTCCTTGAAGAATCCTGCAGTCGGTTCCTTCACTGATCACCGTTCCTCCATAAACCTCTCTTCTCAAAACAACCCAGAACCACCTGCTGTGACGGCTGCCTTTCTCTGAAGAAATAATGACTCCATTCCCCTCAACACCCACACCTTAACATCCGTTTTTTTTAGGTTGTTTCTCCCCTGATTTTGTCCTACATTTAGACTGCGTTTCAACCTATCTGCTGCGCCTGATGTTTCTAAGCTCCCACCATGCCTCAAATTCTTCACATTTTACCTCTTTCATGAGGCTCGGCTGCTGTTCAACAACATCAAACAGTGTTTACTGCTCTGCCTGGGGGGATTCTTTACTTTGAGTGGTCGGAGCGTGAAATGATGCGTGGAGAAAGATGTGTGGTGAATCTAAATAGGGATATGTGTAGGTACAGAGATTCAAGATTCAATAATTTATTGCCACATCAACTTTACAGTCGGTTTGAAATTGGTTTCGGTGCGCTCGGAGATCACAACAGTAAACATGTAACCACAAAATATCAGCAACACCATGTCGCCATAGCACAGCGCCATCTTGGGAGCCCGCTGTGTCATTTAGTGTCTCTTTGCATTCAGTCAGAGTTCTCAATTCAATTTAACTCAGTTGGACTTAATACCTATGAGGGCTGCACACTCTGCTCTTCCTGCATTATGCATTGGGTTACTGCTGTTTTTACATCGTTAGTATGTCGAGATTGATCGTATTTTCAGGGTTACAAGGCTCTCTGTGGAGAAACTTTGGCTTTTAGGATCATCCATTACTATGGATGTTTGGGAAATCCTTGCCAATTGCTACTTAATGGATCCTTCTGAGGTCAGAGGTCAGGGCCCAGATGTAGAACAGCAATCCTGGAGCTCATAAACATTAGTGCTGCCTTCAAATGGAAAATGGTTTTATTTAGCGTGGACATGGAAAGTCCTGTAGACCAGTGGTTCCCAAACTCCTCCTCACTGGTTTTAACTGGTTCAACCAAAGACTGATTTATGTCAATGGTTTATTTGATTATTTTTAGATGTAAAATTGTCCAGTAATGCACATGAAAAAAAGTAAAGATGAGAGAAAAGTCTGAAAAATAAACATCATTTGATGCAACAGAAATCACTTTTTTTCTGCTTTTCTATCCAGTTAATTATCTCATGACACTTTGTGGGGATCCCGACCCCCATGTTGGGAACCGTTGCTGTAGACAATATGCTTGACATCCACGAGGTCTAAATCCAGAGAACTGTATTGATACTGTAGGTGTCTGACAAGAAAAATGGAAATTTCTTTGTTGCTTTATCAAAAATGTTGCATCATTTTGCTTTTGTTGCATTTCAACATCTTATTTCAGAAACAGAAAAGAGCAGCAGATGTGAACGTCAACTCGAAACCAGTGAAATATTTGCCCTTACATAACTGCCAAACCCACATCAGTGGTTTGTCAATGATTTTGTCAACAATCCAATAAGAAGGCTTGATAATAAACCATCAAAGATAAAATACAGACAAGCTAATCAAAGACAAGTTGAAGCTCATTACATTAGTTTAGCTTAATTTTTATTTCTGTGTCATGCCAAACATCTGACCCATCCCACTTGGGATTAAAAGGCACCACTAATTATGACATGCATTTTCCAGTAAAACATATAGAAAAGCATGTGGAAAAATAAAAAGACTATATGTAAATATGTGCAAATTCACATATAAGTAAAAGGAAAAGTATGAGGTAATTAGGACCTTGAAGCAAACATCATCATCACAGGAGAAACAAGTCAAGACATTTACAGCAAAGATGCAACTGATTCATTGAGGTCCTGAAAAGGCTCCTTTAAGACATACAAATATTTCTCTTGATAAAGCAGCCCAGAGGATTCAAGCCGCTTCTAAAAACACCCTCAGAGAAACGGACGCTGAGCGAGGTCTACACTTTAGAAGATTTAAACCAAAAACCCTCGTCTCTACGCTCCCTTATACCCCTCTCGACTTCTCACACGGAGCTCTGCTGCTTCAGTCAAGGACCAGAAGATAAAGGAGATAAACTACTTCAGCCCTCTGCAATTCACAGCAAGAAAGTTCCCAGAGTGAAAAGGCAGAAAAACCAATTTACAGCTAAACGGTTTCATTCCTGTATAGAAAGAAACCACTAACATCAGGTTATTATGAATCCATTGGTGATTAATTCTTTAAAAAACACAACTATTTGATAAGCACAAGTTTTAAAATGACTCAAAATGATACAGAAGTAGCCTCATTACAATATTAATGTGCTTTTTTTCAAATAGAAAGAAAGTTTAGAGCTTTAATTTATCATTTTGAGATGCATGTATGAATTTCATTTAGCATATTTTTCATCCATGAGCACCTTCAATTAATTTAATTTTCTTTGCTGATGGATATTTTCATATTTTGATAGGTGTTCATGGAAGGAGGTAAACTGAACTTATAGAGTCACAACAGTTACAAGACAAGTCACTATTAACCATCAGGCCGTCTGCCTCTGCTAGTTATTGTGAAATTATCCTTTGGAACGACTGACTTTTTGAAATCCAGGGATTCTTTTCTGTGTCTGTATTTTTTGTCTCTTTGGTGCTCGGTGCTGCTGTCTTGCTTCACTCCCCCCCCCAAAAAAAATCACACCTTTCTCTTTGGATTTTCTGTAAATAACCTTTCAATTCTGCAGGTGTCCCTGTTCAGCTGCCTTCACTACAGAGATCTTTTTCTTCTTCTTCTTCTGTTTATTCCCCCCAGAAAAAGGGAGGCATGAGGGAACCGCCAGACACCGAACAATTAGAACAGCACATAAAAACCCGGCACTGATGTCAAGAACTGGATGTCCGTTTCAAGTTTTCTGGCAGTATTTATTTATTTATTCATGAGAATATAAGGAGTATATTAAGTTTTTTTTTTGTTTTGTCATATGAGACTATTAATATAAAAGGTGTATGGGTGCATATACTGTATATATAATCAAAGTGTATTAAAGGGGATCAATAAAGTTTAATTTAAGCCAGTATTGTAACTAAAATAACAAGAAGAGATGGTGATACTGAAACTCATTCATACTTTCATTTCTCACTCTGAATTATTTAATTATTATGTCTTGGTGGTCACAAAATGTTCGTACAGGCAGAACTGAACTGAATTAAACATGTTGTTGTTCAGCGCTGAAAGGGATCAAAAAAACACAAAGTGCCGTTGCCACAACAAAGATGTATTTTTGCTCTTATCTCTCTCTCTCTCTCTCTCTCTCTCCTCTTACTTGATATTTCATCATCGCTCTGGCAGTCAGAGTGTCTGTATTAACACTTTAGGATTGCTGTAAATATGTCCAACTTTATATATTATTTCATTAATGCATTCAATCTTTATTTAGCACACTAGGGAAGAACAATATGAGGCACCTTTTACAAGTGTGTCATGTTCATATAATAGAAACTACGACTGTGTTTTTTGAGTTACATGATTTAAACTTATCTTTTGAATATAGTAACATAATCTAACTTATCATCTAAGTTCTGTAACTTCATTTATTCCTTTTGTACTGTTTCATGTTTTGTATTGACTGTATTTTTGTTCTGCAGCTGTATGACATAGCATTTTTTTTTTTGTTGTTGTTGCTACATGGAACATACTAACTAGCTTTGCGACGCACAGAGATGCTTTAGGAAAAGTTGGTTCACTTCCATTCATGCTTGTCAGTAAAGCTTACCAAAAATTGAACAGAACATGACATGAAAGTGTGAGAGAGAATCCAGAGAGAGAGAGCAAGAGATACAGCCGGAGAAAAAAAAAAGAGAGAGAGTGAGATGATTCCCTACAAAAGCACCGAGCCAAAGCCAGCGAGACCAAACAGAATACTTTATCCAGACATGGACTGCATATCAATACTGCAGCACACAGAGCAGGCATGCTAATCACTGTAGCACACCGTACACTCTGTCTGTGCAACATCTGGGCTGTCTGTTTGAGCTACACTGAACTAGGCGTGCACTCCCTGAAGTCACGTGTTGTTTATCTGTCTGGGAATGTGTGTGTGTGTGTGTGTTTGTGTGTGTGTGTTTGTGTGTACATGTGTGAGCCTCCAGTGACCTCATCTGAATGTATTTATGATGATGTGTGACAGGGAGGAATATCAGCTCTGGCTGAGGAGGATGATGATGAATGCCTCCTTCGCTGCTGGAATACCAATCAGGCCGATCGAGGGAACTGATTCAGGGGACGGGACACGTCTGTCTCTCCCCACCCCCCCACCTGCTGCTGGGTGGCCTGCTGGGTGGAGATGTTGTGGTTGAAAGGTCACATGTTCAAACCCCGAAACCGCAAATATCTCCATCTACTGTCAGGAATCTTCACCTCAGCCAATCAAGAGATGATTAATGTTTCAAGACAAGTGATGTCTTCCAATCGTGAGGATGATGACCTTCTTATCCAGGAAAATTAATGAATCGGTTGCTTATTTAAAAGAAATATTATGTTTACATTTAGTAGTAAAGTAGGACGTAGCGTGACATTGTTATAGCATCATATAAGTTGCAGACAGCTGTGGTTTCTTTTAACCACAAAGGCAATCTTCTCCTAACTTTATCAAGAGTTTTTAGGGTGCTTGTGCAGTTTTTCATTTGCCAAATTGAGGGTCTCAGGACAGAGGATGTCCCCACATTTGAACTTGGCCTGACTGGCATAGATTCGGTTCGTTTAGACTGGTGTGAGCATTGACGTTCGAACTTCGTTGCAGATCAAACAACCACACAGAGAGACAGCTTGAAAAAGCAAGACATCGTCTCAGTTGTTTGTAGTTCAAACTCAAAGCAGACAAACCACAGGATTGTGACAGAGCTGGTATGTGACATTATTATGATTTTAAAAGCTGGTAATCTTGTTAAGGAAATGTCTTTTCAGCATGTGAATACTGGGATTTTCCCTTATAAATCAGAAAGTGAAAAGGTTAAAATACCAGTGTGTTGTACTTGTGTCCTGTATTTTAGAAGTTCCTCATTAAAAAGTAACTTTTGGCTTTGAAAAGTCAGCATGACTTATGGTCTGTCACGGGTCTTGTTTCCCCTTATAATGTCCATGTAGCGCTGGTGATGCAGGAAGACATTCATCAAAACTGTCAAATGTAATGAATGGATGTAGACCACTTGTCATTACAGGTGTGAAATCAACCTGAGTTGCTTAAACTCAACCAGAGTGATGAGTAATTTCTTCTTTCTTTCTTCTTTAAGACACTTGGGAGTAGAATATATGTCAAAATTGTGAACCCAACATTAACATATGTTGAACTTGTTAGCAAACAGTTGCTTATTTCTACATCCAGCAGCTACAGAACAACATTATCAATCATTTGGAGTCGTGTTTTTGTTCACCTGGTGAATGTAAGTCCAATATTCACTCTCTTTCAGCTCTGTTTTTGCTCTCTACCAACTCCTGAGGGAAATATCTGGCTCTTCAGCTGCTAAATGCTCCACTATGTTCACCAGTGATGGACCTACAGAGAATTATCAGCGACTCTGCAGCTCCCCTCGGCTTTAGAAAGCTTTATAACAAGTTTCAGCTCATTGTTTAGCTGTCTGGCTGCAACTTCACTGTTTTGGTTCACTCTCAGAGCTCTGATAGGGTTGTTTTCAGCCGCAGTAGCCAGCTGTTTTCAGAGAAAAAGCTGTAAAAAGCCACTGTACACTACCTGCTCAGCATCAAACGGCAAACAGACACAGTTAGCTGGAGACTAGCTGGTGAAAATAGTGGAGCATTTAGCAGCTAAAGAGCCAGATATTTCCCTCAGGAGTTGGTAGAGAGTAAAAACAGATCTGAAAGAAAGTGAATATTGGATTTACATTCACCAGGTGGACAGAAACACGACTCCAGATGAATGATAATGTTGCTCCGTAACTGCTGGATGTGCAAATACGCAACTAATTTGCTAATAAGTTCAACATATCAACTTAATAGGTGATGATGTGTCAGTGTTGTGTTCATAACTTGTTTCCACTGCCCCCAATGGGCCAAAAAAATAAAATAGTTCATATCAGTTTTAATATTTGGACTTTACCTTGTGCTTCTTTTGTAGCTCATGAGGAAAAAAAAGCAGGATTTATAAAACTACTACAAGTCAAGATGCACCGTTCATGTGCTCATGTAGGATAAATAACTGAATCTATTTCCCATCTCATTCACGATGGACTTGCAGCTAAACCCTTCTCTCACATCAGCATTAAAAGACACCTGATGAATAACATCCAAAAAGCCTTCTGTTGCTCCCAAACTGCTGAACTGTTATTCCTCAGAGACCACAGACTATTCCCCTGGCAGATATACAGCACTGACAGGGAGTCTAAGCCACAGCACAATCCCAGCGGGCCTCATCCAGACGGCAGCCTTAATTACATTGAATATGGGAACGCTTCCAGTCTGGTGTTAATGGATTCGGGGGTATTTTTTTTTTTGTTTTTTTTTTTCCTGACAGTGATGAATGGTTGATTAAAAGTCTGTTCTTAAACCTTTTCTTCAAGTGAATGCTCATTGTCGCCACCGGTATGGATCACTTTGTTTTCTCAAGCAATTTGAGAGAAACGGAGGGAGCCACTTCAATAAATGAGCTGCTGCCTTTTCACATGCCAAGCGTCGAGTTGTGCCAAGCATCAAGCTGGCTGATGGAGTCTCCAGGTTGTACGTCTTAAAATGTAGAAGGAATATTACTTGATGAGCCTGTATTATTCGAGCTGAAGCATGGTTATTAAATAGGAACCTTTCTTAACCAGACAAACGCAAGGCTTTACATTCTTTGATAGAGCATTTGTGATTCCAGGTAGCAGATCTTAAGAATATAGCATAAAATTAGAGACTAACACAAAGAGGAAGCAGGCAAACAGCCTACATTTCACCACCATCTGCTTTCTGGCCTAGATGAAAAGCCGTTTTCAAAGCAGATTGCCTCTGGCTGAGCAAACAACTTAAAAAACATGCTGCATAATTAGCCAAATCAATAAACAACGCCAAAACAGAGTAACCTTGAAAAGAGGGAGGACTAGTCATACAAGCTGCTATCTAGCCCCTTTAAAAGCATTGTTGATTTGCCTCATCAACAATTCCCACTCTAAAAAGCTGTAAGCACCAGCTTTTTTTTTTTTTACAATCCAGACAAATACATTGTTTTCATGCAACCACAACAGCAGTCAATGCTGCTCCTAGCGAGGTTAGCATTGAAATTATACTTTCTGAGCTTTCACAACAAGGCTAAGCACAAAATTTAATTAGCGGGGGAGAAATCAACGAGGGGCACAAGTTGAACAGCAAGCATATGACGGAAGACATGGGAGGAAAGATTCATTGAAAAATGATGAGGGGAAAAATACAACATCCGTGCCTTGCGCCAAGGGGATGGCAGAAGACTGACCCTGCTTCTCAGCTCTCAGCCAGCCATGCTCCGATCTCGACTTACCGGAGCGCCGCGGCCCAGAGCTTCCATTCTCTACCATACCAGCTGGCAATGCCTTCCTCCTCCTCCTCCTCAAGGAGAGGTGGCTTAAAATGCCTGCATGTGAGGAACAAGAGGGGAGGGGGAATCTTGAAAAATGGTGTCAAGTCGTGTGTCAATCAGGAACCTCAATTAAAGGATAGGTTCGCAGTTTTTCAAGTCTGTCAGGAGGCCAAAATCCACACAGTGTGTACACATAGTTATTTTGTACAAAAATGCATTTAAAAGTTGATCTGAAGCTTTTATGAGGCTTCAGCAGTCTGAGTTGTCGTATGAAGTGGATATCTGACACATTTACAGTCTTTTTAGCATCAAATTCCCTCTTTGTGTTTCCCTGTTGAGCTGCGGTGGAAGAATAGCAACAAAAAGAGAGACTTTGGCACTAAAAAGACTGTAACGTTGAAAGATATCTACTTGATTTGACTCATTGGGACGGCTTCAGATAAACGTTTAAAAACATTTTTCATTTGGGCACCTGACTGTTGTTGTTGAAAGACTTGAAAAATTGTGAACCCTGTCTGGATAGATGCCCAAGTCTTTTCTCTTACCACCAGGGGTTAAATTGGGCCGAGGCTGAGACCCAGACAGCCCCGGCACATAGGCCTTCGCTCTTCTATGTCATCAAGGGATGGTTAACTTCACACATCTTCACCAGTGCATATATTTTTACACTTTTCTCAGACTTAATAACTCAAACAATGACTGAAACACATTTTCTTTGTAGCTGTAGAAACCATAGGCCCAAATGAGTTGACGTAAGAACTTGCGAACATCAGAACTTTCACTGAGTTTCACCAGGTTTCCTTAAAATCTACCTTGCAGATCAGCCAGACCTCAGTCACTTGTCAGTCAGTCAGACAACACAGATGGCAGAGTGATAGGTGGATGGCAAGGTAGGGAGAAAAATAGGTCAGAAACTGGCAGGTTTAATAACAGAACGTAAACTGCTCTGATATTCTGCTTAAACAATGTTTCAGTTTTACAAAATGATACTATAACTTTAACTTTAACCTTCAGTTCAGGTCTTTAACAAGCTCCTCTGGCTCAGGGATTCCTCTTTTACTGTTACAAAGTGTGCCATGTTTATATATTTCCATAGCAACCGAAGTCACATGAAATTGTTGGTGTGTCAGGCTTTGAGATCTTCTTATTTTATTTGCTAAACCACTCTGGTATTTGGACTTCTGGGAGAAAACTGCGGTGATTTTTAGCTGTTATTTGATTTTTTGTGTGACTTCAAATGCTTTGTACAGTATATCACGTGTTACCGACATATGGTTATGAAAAAATGTGGTTCTAGATCAAATTTTTCTATTTTTTTGGACAGGCCTGATCCACCCACTATCGGATTATAATAAGGAGTCGCTAGAGGGCAGCATTGATGAAAGCCTTAACCTTACTTGCCTCAGGAAAATCAGCAGGCCATGACGGATTCCCCATAGAAATCTTCAAAGCATTTAGTCCCAAACTGATAGAACGTATGCTCACAATGTTTAATTATGCCACAGAAACAGGTACTGATTATTGTTTTACCCAAACTAGGAAAGAATCCCAAACTTTGCAGCTCGTACAGGCCTATTTCCATTCTACCCAGTAAACATAAAATCTTCTCTAAAATCCTTGTTCTACGACTTGAGAAGGTTCTTTCTGACATAATCAACATGGACTAAACATGATTCATTCAGAATAGATCATCAATTGACAATTTAACAAGATTTTTCCACATAATCCATAGCTCCAAATCTGACCAAAACCCATGTGTCGCAGTGTCGCTCGATGTGGAAAAGGCGTTTGACCACGTCGAGTGGCAATATACGAAAATACGTCCCAAATTCAACAACTTGGTCAAATTACTCTAAAACCAATAAGGAGATGTCAGCGAGATTCATTCTATCATGCAGCACTAGACAGGGCTGTTGCCATTGAACTGTTGGCGACAGCTATATGGTGTTAACTGGCCATTCATGGCATACAAATTGGTGACCGTGTCTATACGTTCTCTCTTTATGCAGATGATATACTGGCCTACCTCTCAAATCCAGATGAATCTATCCCATCTCTGATGGATACACTGACAGAATATGGTGAAATTTCAGGCTACAAGATTAATATAAACAAAAGTGAAGTCATCCCTCTTAATGTCAGAGCTAATGTTCAATCTCCTGGTACCAGGCTTCAGTGGAGCCCTAATCACATCATCTAATAATACATTTAAGACTAAATTCCAAATGACGTGGAAAATACATTTTCTCTTAACAACATACCATTACTTAAAAAGACAAAAGAGGATTGTAAGAGGTGGAATAACTTACCTTTGTCTTTAATTGGGCGACTTAACTGCATAAAAATAAATACATTGGCAAAATACTGGTATCTTTTCCAAATGCTACCAATTCCAGTCCTTTAACTATTTTCCAAACAACTCAACTATTGTCTCACACAGTTTATATGGAGAAACAAACCACACAGGATGAAACTGACAGTACTACAAAGCCCTCTTGAAAAAGGTGGACTTAAAGTCCCTAATTTTAAGCACTTCCATTGGGCAGCATAAATTAGAGCAGTATGGACATGGCAAGCAGAGCGAGCCCACCCACCTATTCAGAAACAAATTGAACAGCATCGCCTTAATAATTTGAAATTGGAATCAGTACATCAGCTCTTTAAATTCTCTCCTGGTTATAACAACAAACCAAATCACTGTCCGTACATAAAAGATTTGGCAACAAGTTCAGCAGAAAACAGGTAGTATTCAATTTATTTATGGCAACTCCCCTTTTCATATAAATCCCTCCTTACCTAAAGCCCTCACAAAACTATGATTTACAAAAGGTAGCAAACTGTAGGGAATCTGTTTAAAGATGGAGCCCTTCAGACCCTTTGAAGACCTCTCCTCTCAGTTCGGGCTACCCTGTCACTACCACTACCCTACCACTTTTTCAAAAACCTCCAGGTCAGGCACTTTATCATCTCGGAACAAGATGGCCATCTACAATCATTAGAAGAGTCGCCTCTAGATAAACGTGTGCGTGACAAACAAGGAGTACGAGGGTTCATATCTTATATTTACTCTGGATTTTTTCAAATCATAGGGTGGGAAGTGTAATTTCAAAGAAGTGGAAAGGGAAACACTGTGTATTGGTAGTCTATAGGTATTTCTCTTTTAACAAAAGACATAAAATTACACAATAAAATCTCATTCATAAAATATATATACCCCTGACAGGCTGCACATAATAAAGCATCAGTATTCCCAGTTCTGCCCGAGAGGTAAAACTGGAACAGGAACACCAATATATGTGTCTAAATATTGGACCTCTATACTCAATATGGCATCACAGGAATAACCATCCCTACAGAACCAAGAGTAACCCTACTGGGCGACACATCCATGATAAAAGTCAATAAAAACAAACTCAAATTTATTAGAATTGCCTTTATAACAGCCAACTAATGTATAGCCATGCAATAGAAAGATGAACATCCACCTACATGTAGTATACCAAATGGAAATATAATATATAACCTGAAGGGAAAGTCTGGAGAGTTTAAAAAGTTTTGGGTTGTTTCCTAACATTTCTGCAGACAGCGTCCACAACATAGTTCTCCTTTTATATTCAAATAAGAACTGAATCTAAATGTAATGTGTGAGTCAGACATGTTTGTTTTATAGTTGATGTTGTTTTTTTTTTATCCCGCTCTTTCAACTAAATTGATACACAAGGGCTGTTATTTATTCCCTCTCTGCAACTATCTTGTTTTATGTTGTTATTATTATTTTTTTTAATATTCTGTACTGTTTTTGTTTATTCCTTTTTCTTTGAATAGGTACGTATTCTGAAGACGTTACTGGTCGGACCTGAAGGAGTGGATGGGTGGGAGGGGCGGATGTGTCTGGGTAATGGGGGCTATGGGGGGTGGGTGGTGGTTGTGGGCTGATCTGGCATCTATGTGATTATATTTTTGTACACTGTTGAATTATTCATCTCAAAGGCTGTTATGTTGCAAAACGAATAAAGAAAATGTTGAAAAAAAAAAAAGCACCCTATGTCTCTAAAAGGTTTTCAATAATCACACAGAACAGCGTAAACAAGCACTTAGCGCTGTTATCTGAAACAAAATAGGTACCCACAAAAACAGCGTGCTCTATTGAACCTAAACCCAGTCAAACGTCTACCACAAAAACCAGATCGTCTCCAGTGATCCTGTTACAGGGATCTGCAACCTGGAGGAAAATGTGAAGGGATGAAAGGAGTGAGGACAAATTGGGGAGATACGGGGAAAACAAAAAGTTATCTACACAAGCAGGCAGAGCTACTCTGATAAGAGTTGAATGAGAAACGAGAGTGTACTGAAAACAGTCTCCCTGAAGTATTTACACACACACACACACACACACACATACGATGAAAACACCAGAGACCTGGACTGCTTTGGCCTTGAACGAGGAAATGAGAAACAGAGCTGTAACCCACGAGTGTGCACACCGCTGAGGATTTCTACTGTGATAAACATGAACTCAGTAAAACAAAGAAAGAAAGAAAAAAAAAAAAGGTTCAATGAAACTTTATACCAACTGAAAAATGTACAACAACATGATGTCTTGTTATGGAAATTTGTAACTGTCAAGGGTTTGAAAAATGAAAAATATGATATTTCTTTGAAAAATAAACTAAAACCAACCAAACCAAAGGCTGCCGAAGACACACTGGACAAGAGATTGAATGAAGACCAAAAGCAGATAACATTATTGACTGTGAACACCAAACTAAAACCAGCATTAACTGGGAAGAGGTCAAAGGTCATTGATCAGGAGCCAGAGAAAAGCCAAAGGAAGATCATTCACATACGACACAAAAGAGCATCTTTAAAGGAGAGAGAGGAGTTATGTTCTCCCACCTACATACAACCACCTGTTATCATGTGACCAAAGTTACACACTTATGCCGAGATCAAACGCACAATATCTTTGTTCTCTGAGAAGGTCGCGGTGTCAGATTAGGCAATCATATCATCAAAAATCCTTGCTGTGACTTGGCTTAAAGACGAGGAAGACGAGACGCTGGACCTGAATCAGTTTGTGTTACCTCCCAAGAAAAACGTCAGGATTAGTCGTCTCAGCGAGTGCCCCGAAATGAAATATGTGTTCGTTCATGTGACGAAAGCCTTCTAGCGGCCGTAGTAATTATGATGGCAGCAAAGGAGGAAATCAGGCAACATTATTACAGAGTGATGAAGTCTGCATAGGGAGGAGGCAAAAAAATATCTGACTATATTATATTAAAGGCCTTTATTTAGTCAAGCATATTGACAGCTTATATTGCTTAATATTGGTCTTGCTTGATATTAGATTGATAATCCGACGGTTATTGGTTCACTGAAGTTAAATAAATCAATGAACACTCAGTATTAATCTGGGTCAGAAGTTGTTAAAGTTCGTGATAGAAGGCAAAAAAAATTCTCCACAATATAAAATGATCAATTGTCACGTACGGCGCTAATTTTAGTTCCTGACACCACACGTCTGTCAGTTCAGGCTGTTATGGGTCTGATACCATGTAGTCTGAATGCAGCATTAGGTCACATAATGACACCTGAACCTGATGAAGACCGTGAGATGCAGTTGAAAGCTACAAAAGTTTCCAAAGGTCAAGGTTCCAGGTTCCTTATATCTATTTATATTTGCTAATTAAGGAGAGACAGTGAAGTTAATCGACTTAAATGATGTTTTATTTTTATTTATACACCAAAACTGAAACAGACCGTTTGTGCGAGTACTTTTCCTGCATTGTTTTTACTACTTCAAGATGAAAATGGGTGGATTTCTCCTCAAATTCCAAAATGAAAGGAACCGCTTTCAACTTTTTTACTTATGATTTAGTTCTTCTGAGTTCATCAGGCCTATAATATCTAAAATACAACTTCTCTAAAACATGTTTTCTAACAGTAATCTTCACCATCTTTCTCTGTTCATTCTCTGAACCAGACTGAGTGCTGCCTCTACGGAGGCACACATGTTTTTAATAGCTGCTCCCTTGGAAACGCTTTTCTGACTTTGCTAATTTGAGACTGCAGGGAACAGTGACACAGGAAATCAGTGAAAATGGGCAGAAACAAACAAACTGGTGTACCGACGGCGTGCACAGAACCTTTCCTGTCACATCTGAGCGATGACGGAGCTGGACGCTGGCTGGGAGGAGCTAGCGGGTGCTCTCTCTCTCTCTCTCTGTGTCTGTCCATGCATTATCTTCAGAGCTGGATACCAGCATTGCCAGCATGAAAACAAACCTGTCGCCATTAGAGCGTTTAGTCACAACGTTACCTCCGCAAACAGTAGGGAAAAAAAACACAAACAAGATTCTGCGACAGCAGCACGCCGGTTTTTCACTTTTATCCCAGATGCCTTACAGTGTTTATGCTCTGAACATAGGTTGAACCAGTTGAAAAGGAACTTCCACCCTGCTGTAGTGTCGGTATCGTATCCTGCCCTTTCAGCTACGCTCCAGAATAATGTGTAGTATGGTTAGAAATGCACAATATGTCCTTCGGATGGAGCGTTTTAATGTTTTTTTGAGAATCCTCCGGGCTACAAACAAAGTTTAAAATGGAACAAATGTCTGCTGCCTTCAGTGTCACAGTGTGTCTAGTTGTGAGCTTATTTTTTTCTGTGGGTGAGTGAAAAATGTCTGATTCCTGCGAATGTTTTCATTTTTGCTTCACCTTGATTAATCTCATTTCAGAGGATTTACTGTTTCTCTTTTCTTGGTATTGAAAGGTTGCTACTAGAGCTAAACATCTCTAGGTAACATCAAAATGAAATATCTCTCTGCAGAAATGTTTTCATTTCTACTGTATGACACTTCTATTACATGTTGATCAGTGTAAATATACACTATTCAGGGAAAATGATGACGGAGATGTAACTCCTAATATAGCGAATTGGATGTTTTTTAGTAAAAGTAAAGGAGTGAGTGTTCCTCTGTTGTTTGAATTGTTAAATAAAATGTTTAAAAATGCATTGGATTGTCTGGTAAACATGCTGAAAACAAGTCTGTTTTCACATGAAAGGTTTTGGTTTCCACAGGACAAAATAAATCTTAAATATCTACTCTCTGGCATTTTTATTCAAAAAAGTATATTCCAAGCTTCAAATACTCAACGGGGGTCTGAGAAAATTGCAATGATTCAACAAAAGAACATCATGATGGACGTTCGTCTGATTCATCACTCCTGCGGCCTGCAGACCAATAAACAAACAAATGCTTCCACAAAACCCTCTCAAACTATCATCATCAGCAAACATCGGCAAAGGAGAGAAAACTGGATGATAGTTGAATGACAGCAGGACGGATCACAAACACAAACCAGAGTGAAAACAGGAAGCAGATTTACACACCGCACACGAGGATACGACCCTAAACACACTTTACCACCAAACCTCCACAGTTCACACTATTAAACTTCAAAGAACGTTAAACCTTCCCGCCTGCTCACTATATACTGAACCCGTCATACAGACACCTCCCTAACCCTCCCAAACACACACTTTCACAAGAGACCTCTCGACAACCAACTCAGTTTACCTACAACTAGGAATGAACCTAAAGATGAAGAAGTTTTATTTTAAGATAGAATCAGCTTTGAAGTTCAGCTGCAGTTTTTGGCTTTGGTCGATCTCAAACTGGGACCTCCATGGTGTCTTAAGGGGATTGTAGGTCTTCCGTAAAATATGGAATAGTTTAAGCAAACTGAAATATGTCAGTTTTACTCAAAAGTCAGCAAACGTTACTCTTCTCAGATGCTACAAAATATTTATCAGTTGGTTCAGTTGTGATATAGAAATCTCTCAGTTTTGGGGTCTTTAACAAGGCGACTTTGGAGTCCGTATTATTATTCTGTTACTAAGTGTCTTTTAAATCTCTTAAATTCATTGAAATAATTTATGCGAATGTGTCTGATTCTTTTGTTATAAATTCACAGATACTTGTTTTGTGCCACAAATAAACTGTCCATGCGAAGCCTTTTAGGATCAAAGATGGAGGGAGATTGAAAGCAGTATCAGGGTGATTTATATCACTTATAATGTCACCATCATGCACTAGTTGTTGTATTTTCTGAGAGTCCACTTAGGCCTTTTTACCCCAATGACACACATCGTTGACCTGTTTGACTCCTCCCTTTCCTGTTTGTCAGTTTTATGGGTTTCTATGCAGTCCAACAGCAGAGAAGATATCCATAAACATCTAACAATTAACACGTTACTTGGGCTCACAGACACAATCAGCAGCCACCATTATTTCCTCCGAAGACACGCCTGAACTTTGCTAAAGGGGTGTCGAGGTCTTTCTTAAAGGTGTCTGGGTTTTGCTGTGGCTAAGGACCTTTAGAGTTTGCTAAGGGTGTCTGGAGTGTCTAGAAGTATCTCCAGATTTGGCTGAGGGTCTCTGGTCTTTTCTGAGGGTGTCTGTATTTTTAATAAAAGGTGTCTGCATTCGTTTAAGGGAGTCTGGACTTTGCTTGTAGCGTCTAGATTTGGCCAAGTGTGTCAGGAGTTGGCTAAGTGTGTCTGTGCTTGGCTTGGAGTCTCTCGGCCTTTTTGTAATTTGTTGAAGGTGTTTGTATTTGGCTAAAGGTATCTAGTTTTGTCTAAGTGTGTCTGGCCTTTGTTAAAGATGTCTGGATGTGACTAAGGACCTCAGTATCTTGTTTAAGTTATCTGAAGTTTGCTAAAGGTGTCTGGATTTTGCTAAGTGTGTTTGGAGTTGGTTTAAGGTGTCAAGAATTTGCTAACGATGTCTAGGTTTGGCTCGGAGTCTCTAGTATTTGCAAAAGGAGTAAGTACTTCACTCAAGGTGTTTGTATTTTATTAAGATTATCTGAATATTGCTTAGAGAGTCTAGATTTGGCTGAGTGTCTCAATCTCTTATCTTCGGGTCTGGATTTTGCTCAATAAGTAAGTTGTCTTAAATTGTCTGGATTTTGCTCAATAAGTAAGTCGTCTTTGCTTCAGTTGTCTGGATTTTGCCAAAGATGTCTAGATTTTTGTCTCTGGACTTGGTTAAGGGTCTCCGTTTTTGCTAAAAGCTTCTGTATTTTTTGTTTTCAGGTGTTTGTATTTGTCTAAGGATCTCTGTCCTTTGCTAAGGGTGTCTACATGTGTCTTAAAATATCTGGTCAAAGGTTGGATTAGCTTTAGCATTAGTAGCATCCAGACCGTCACGTCTTACCTGTCTTGCGGTGGTGGTCGTGATGGTGGTGGCGGTGGTGGTGGTGGGCAGAGATGTGGACATGTTGAGCCAGGACGTCAGCCAGCCTGCCGCCAGCCGCCCCGCTTCCCCCGCTGCGTGTGGAGGAAGAAGAGGAGGAGGCGGTGGAGGAGGTGGTGGTGGTGGTGGAGGAGGTGCCGTGGATGGCGCGGCTGATCCAGTGCTCCATGCTGATGCTCCCCTCGCGGCTGGACGAGGTCCCTCCGCCGCCTCCTCCTCCGTCTTCCTCTTCGCCGCCTCCTCCTCCCTCCTCGTCGTCGCCGTCGCCCTGACCCTCGCCCTCGGAGCCTGAGGAGGTGTCTGAGGAGAAGAAGAGATGAGATAAATAAACTAAAAAGAGATGTAAATCAAGATTTGAGTCTTGCACATTAACAAAAGTTAAAATGATGGACTTTTCTACTAGAACATAATATTAATTAAAAACAAAGTGGAAAAAAATGATCTTTTAATTAACTTAAGTCAGGTTTCATCCAGCTCTGATAGTACAGTACACAATACGCTATATTTAGAGACAGACAGATAGACAGTTTTTATGCATGTTTCAGTCTATTGTCTGCAGTCTGGAAAGGTTTCAGCTCCCATCTGTTTAAAATTGCTGCAGGGTGGGAATGGGGTAAAGTTTGTTTTTCTTTTTTCAAGGCTAAAGTATGTGTGTGCGTGTGTGTGTGTGTGTGTGTGTGTGTGTGTGTGTGTGTGTGTGTGTGTGTGTGTGTGCCCGTGTGTGCAGTTGCGTGCATGTGTGTGTGTGTGTGTGTGTGTGTGTGTGTGCCTATGTTTTGCATGTGATTTCCATAATGCCTGCGGCATTATGAGACTGTTAGTAGCAATATGAATAACAACAAAAGCTGACCCAGTTCTCACACACAGGTGCTGTGCAGTGTGTGTGTGTGTGTGTGTGTGTGTGTGTGTGTGTGTGTGTGTGTGTTTTTCTCACAGGGCAGTTGCGGACATAGTAAGTAAATGGTGATTTGTATGCACAAATGTATGTAACTACACATCAGGCTTACATACCGTGCAGACACTCTAAGATCTGTGATTGGTTAGCTCGTTAGCATCTCCGGTTGTGTTAACGATGTGGAATATGCAACTCAAACAACTCTTTAAACCTTCATGTGAATGTGGTTTTTTGGTCGCTTACAGGCAAAAGTGCAACAAGAAACACAACAAATAAAAAAATCATGAACATATTGTCTTATAAAGTCGACATGGTGACTGTGTTTGCAAACAGTTGCCTATTTAGACACCAAGAAAACACAAAGCAACATTATCATCATTCATCTCTAGTCACATTTCTGTCCATCTGATGAATGTAAGTCCAAAATTCACTCTGCTTTAAGCTCTGATTTAACTTCCACCAGGAGTTTTAGAGTCTCTTTAGCTGCTAAATGCTCCACTATGTTCACCAGCTAGTAGCTAACCTTTGTCTTTGCATCGTTTGCTGCTGATCAGGTAGTGTATAGTGAGTTTAGAGCTTGTTTGCTAAAAACAGCTGCCTCCTGCATCTAGAAACGACCCCCCCCCAAAAAAATTACTGTGGTTTTGTCAATAAGAACAAAACCTTTTGCACTATTTGTTGCTATTTGATCCGTTGTAAATATAAAACATTGATTTAAATATCAACTCTTATGGTATATGAATTGTTCAAATGACCCAAAACACCTTGATCCTCACCTGAATTACCCCTAAAATAAAGCTGACTATCTTAAATATATTAACCAACAACTGTTGCATGGCTGAACAAGTGTCTCTTTATTCTGCTATATCATGTTAAAGCTTTACCATTACTCATGTAGTGAGTTAACATGGAGAATCATCATCCAGGTACATCACCAACAATCCTCCTTTTCATTAGTTTAAAAGTAAATTTCATATCAAAGACTGTTTCCTTATTTGGTCAGTGTTTACTTTAAAAAGGTGACATTTCTTAATCGACATGGTTTACAGCTGACATTTGTGGTTTGAAATGCCATGGGACTGGATGCGGTCTCGACATGTTAACTCCCACGGTGCTTCTGCTGACATGCTTGATTGGCAAATCTGTGTCTCATTATCAGCAAGGACCCTGCGGCTTCCACCGACGAAACATAAATAATGTCGACGAAAATAAGATGCTGCCAGGCAACCCGGTGAATCTCGTGAAACAAACACACACACAGAGAAAAAGGCAGAGAGAGAGAGAGAGAGAGAGAGAGAGATCTGGCAAGCCCCCTGACACTGAGCAGCTCTTCATAAAGCTGAAATATATACTGTATTTAACGACGTACTGAGAAACTGAGAAAATGCAGATGTTAAAAAAAAAAAATCTGTTAAAAGCCAATAAGAGCAAATCAGAATCCTCCCTCGCTTGTCATCCCTGCACGACATGACACGCTGCTCTGCAACACGCGACGCTGCCGTCCTCAGATGAACCTCTCTGGCAGACAGACAAGCTCGAGTGTGTATGTGAGTGTGTATATATGTGTGTGTGTGTGTGTGTGTGTGTGTGTGTGACTGCTTTTACTGCTCCCACAGGACATGTGCGTTATAAATCTGCAAGATAGATTTTGTACGTTTCCGTGTGTCATGTGCAGCGAGCGTGACTCATCGCGGCTTGTTAAACCTTGCTTTGAGTAGAAATGGCAAAAAAAAAAAATACTTAGAAATCATGTGTTTCCTGCATGTTGTGTACATACAGCGCCGCTGTTATACTGCTGATGCACATGTGGATGTGTGTGTGTTAGTGTAGGAAGGAAATGTGTTTGCCCATTTCTGAAAGATTTGCCTTTGTTGTCGTTGCATGCATGCATGTGTGTGTGTGTGTGTGTGTGTGTGTGTGTGTGTGTGTTATATTTGTGAGCTCTATTTTTATATACTGAAGTCTAGCTACAGGGGTGGACAAACATAATAACAGAGACATGAAACGCTGTCCGACAGGGTTAAGTTTCAGTAGCCATTTATTGATTTGTGTCTGAATTGCTAAAAAAAAACCCTCTGATTTGTTTATGAATGAGTCTGATCACATTTTTTATGTTTCTCTTATCATCAACAAATCCCATGAAAACACAGAAACCTGTGTGTGTATTCAAAGTCTGATATATCTTAATCCTCTGTTTTTCTCTGTTCCTCATAGAGCTGCATTATTGTCATAAAACACATATTAAAAACATGTCAAAAACATGTCCACTGTCGTTTTATTTTGACTGAATCCAACATAAACCGTCCTGCTAGTGGAAATACTCACTCGAGCACCAAATATGTATTAATCCGCCACAGAAAACAGTCCCCAACAACTGCATTTACCATTTACTTCTTTTTGAATAACGTCTGCTAAAAACAACAGTGCCCGGCTGTTTTAGGACATTTTTTTAGTCTTTTTTTTTAGAAATTAAACTACATAAATGTGAGCTTTTCTTAAAAAAAGATTGAGGTCTTCAGAAGGAGGTACGGAAGACAAAGTACGGACAGTTTTTTGGACTTTTTTATTGGATTTACAAACTTGTTATTCATCTTAGAAAAGATTTAGATTTGTTAAGTAGATTCAGTACTGGATTCTTATTTAATAAAAGCCTGTTGAACATAACATCATTTCTTAGAATAATTGCCAGTATGAGTTGAATCAAATATTATTTATGTAGCCAATTTTTAAATTGCAACTGTGCTGTAATGCTGTAATTAGAGCACATAAATCTCCATCCAGTTTTATTTGAAATGGAGCGTGAATGAAGAGGAAAAGGGAGAATGTTAAGAGTGAGAATAAAGAGAGGACAGAGAAGAAAAATATGATGAAGAGATTAACAGAAAAGCCAGGATGGAAGAAAAGTTGAGGTGCAAGATGTGAATTTGACATCATCCAGGTGTTCTTACACTTTGCTTCTGATCATAACAGAATACGGTTTCATCTCCAGTGAGCAGCGTTCGTACAATCTGCTTTAACCGATCAAATAAAATAGATTTGCATTAATTGTTGTTGTACATTTCCTCTTTGTGCCGTTAGTCTGAATCACGGCCTGGTTCAGTGAAGCCGTGTGAAGCTCGACCCTGTAGCCAGAAAGATAATGGGCTCATTAACACCCTCATTAAACAACACCAGCGCCACAAAGACATGGATGAGTGCCACCGCCACCCGCCCCGTCCCGGCCGAGTCCTGCCTCGCACGCTACGGGGATGAGATGAAAGCAGTGATGTATACAGTGGCGTTGTCGGTTTGGACATTTAAAACACATTTTCCCGGTTTTAATCACATGTCCTGTGTTAACTGTTCATTTATCTCTTGTTATGTGCCAAATATATGTTAAAAAAATCAGTATCAGAGTATTTTTATATCAAAAACTATGAAGTACATGCATATACTGTGGAAATACGTCACAGACCAGAAGCTAAAGATGCTCTAAATCAGTTTAAAGAGAAGTAATATTCATCTACAGGATTTACACATTTACATATAACTTCAAAAATGCAATCAAACAGATGCAGAAAGAGGAAAAAGGGGGGAGATTTTGGGGGGTTGGTGCCACCTTCTCTACCAGTGTTGCCAGGTCAGGAGAAAATAAAAGCCCGAGGACCTGACAGGGTTCAAAACCTCTAAATTGATCCATATTGATTATGGCTCCCTGTCAGCAGATAGATCCTCTGCAGAGTTTCTGTCCTTCAACAACAAGTTTAGTTTGAGTGAAGCTGATCGGAAAAAAGTTGTACTTAAAGATCCCTGCCAGACGTGTTTTAAGATGTATAAAAATACTCTGCTTGGAGCAATAATGTGTGTATGATGTGGGTTTTCCACTGGTGGCTGATGTGCAAGTATACCATCAAAACCCATGCATATCTAAGAAAACAGCTTTTGAACAGCTGTCCACTGTGCATGAAAGGGTTAAAAAATCCAGAATATATGAAAATGTTAATATTGTTCATTCATGTCTCCTACTTCCTTTTAAAGTCTGTTTTCTCAGTGTTTGTGCTCTGAAAGCTTCAAGTTTCCACATCAC
Organism: Thunnus albacares; assembly: GCF_914725855.1. Classification (NCBI taxonomy): domain Eukaryota; kingdom Metazoa; phylum Chordata; class Actinopteri; order Scombriformes; family Scombridae; genus Thunnus; species Thunnus albacares. Next base: position 28,082,704 of record NC_058117.1, read on the forward strand.
ACTTGTGTAAGTCGCATATCGGACCACGACTGGCTTTAAACTAGTTGTGATGTCACAAATCCTGCTCGTAGGTGCACGACTTAAACTGAGATCTGAGGTGAGCTCTCTCAAACTTTCCACTTTCAGCAGATGAATGTGAAAACAAACTCTGCATCGTTCTGCACAGAGAAGCTCAAATATCCAAGTGAAAGAAGAAGAAGAAGAAAAACACATTTTTGAGTGGAGGGAGACTTTATAACGGCCCCTTTTTCTGATGCATCCTCCTACAAAATAATTATAATGTTGTATTTTTGCAAACCCGTATTTATTGCAGATATTTAAAACTCATGAGCGGTGATGGTTTCTGCTGGTTCAGTTTATGACTGTTTGACATCTGAATGATGGAACATGTGAACATGTGCGCAATAAAAAAAAGTCTCTGATTTTACTTTGTCGCTGTGATTCCAGTGAATTTCATTACACAGTAAATGAACAAAGAGTGAACAAAGGATTCTTACTTTTTGAAAAATTACACAAAATCTCCAAATACCAGTACAGGATCATTAAGGGTCAGTCTATGGTCGATCAGAACTAGTTTGTTGGACGGGTTGTGTGACCAAGTCGGAAATCAAAAGTGTTTATTGTTGTTCTGAGCAGCTGCACTCAAATGTGGAGTGAAAGTTGGCTGAGAGGAGGAATGATGATGATGATGATGATGATGATGGTGCACATTTTCAGAATTGCTCTTGGAAGGCGGTCGTAGTGTCGCACTCAGCGGTTCACATGAAAAGTGACAGAAATTGTTGTGTCAAGAATGAAAAAAAAGAGAAGTGGGTGAATGTCAGATTGTCAAGAAAGTTACAGGATCGGATCTACACAAGCCCCCCCTAAATCCCACATCGGAAAGACTTGGGGGTGAGGGGGTTTCCAAAGACAGAGTAAACTGGCCCCTTTAGTGCCTAAAGCCTTTGGCAGTTCAACAGATCTCCATGACGACACTGGTATCAGTTAAGATCTCAAAAAACTTGTTTCAGTGTTTCTGACCTTTTAACTTTAAACTTCTGTTTCTGATGTTAGTGCTGCGTTTAACAGAGTAATAGAATATATCATAATAGTGTCTGATATCAAAGAAATGACAGTGTTAATGACACCATAAAAACAGTTCTTTTTGAGGCTTACAAAACACTTTTTATATTCACATTATGCTGTGTTAATGTTGTACACTATAAAGATTAAACTGCACCACAAAGAGTCATATTTTCTCTTTATATTTCATGTCTTTAAGGCTTTATAACCCAAATATAATAAAACAAAATGAATTTTGTTATCATTGTCACCCAGAATGAACAACTTCTGTCTGTTATTGTTGCGCTAAACCCTCCTGTTTCTGATATGATAAGTTTTAAATGTTTACTTTCATAAATTACAGAAATCCTCTCTCTAAGACGAGCCGATTCACTTCCGAAACCATAATCTGCTTAAAATACCAAAGCAGTGACTATAGCAAGTGCAATAAAGTAGATCTTCTTGCTTTCTTCTTGCAGTATTGAGAGTCGAAGGTGATGATGAGCTCAAGTTGGCGGACAGTCTCAGCTTCATCACCTGCTGCAGCAGCTTTTATCAGATCCATAATCATACAGACAGATCTCTTTTTCTCTTTTATGGTTGAATAACTACTGTGATTGACATTAATTTAACATCATCATCTTTTTTTTTTTTTTTTAAATACAAATACCCCTAAATTATACAAATTATTATGTAAGCTAACAGCTGTCTGCCAGACTCACTGAATGACTGATTGATGCACATGACTGACAGCGTGAATGTCAAACTGGGCAGATGTGACAGACTGACTGACAGTTACAAGTCTTTCCCAGAGGATACAGCTCAGTACGAGTCTACAGGAAGTAGAATTGCATCTGCATTGCATCCACAGTGATTTTATAGCTGTTTAAACTGTAGAAAGAAGCTTCAACTCTTATCTACAGTGATTCACAGTGAAAGAAACTATAAAAAAAATGTCTTTAGGAGTCAGTGAGAGAGTGATGCAACAATTATTGTGTATTTTTAAAATGTACTTTTTAGCTAAGCTAGCAACAAAGCTCTATATGGTCCAACACTTTATATAGAGATGTCTGAACAATATTAAAATGTATTATCAGGAATTGTGTGATGTACATTCACAGGATGAATCCTGATGACTTTAGTTATACCTTTCATCAAGTGCTAAAAACATGCTAACATTATAAACAGCAGATAATGACTGAATTCAGCCTCAACAGTACAGTAGACCTACTCAACGTAGCATGCTAACATGCTAACTACACACCTGTTAACAAACTCAGTTTCTAAATGTTATATAATAAACATTTGCATGTTAACTTAAATGCACATCTGTTAAGTTGGCGTGCTAGCATGGCTAAATGTCAGCATGTCAACATCCTGCCAGTTTTACAAACTTTTAACTTGTTTTTGACTCTTTTTTTTTCTTTCTATTTCTTGATCACAACTAATAACTATATATAACTAATATTAGTTAAAGGATAACTTCGGTTTATTTGAAACTGATGAATTAAGGCCATAAATGTGGCCACTGTGGCTCTATGGTTCATGCTAACTTCACACTTGCTTGCTCTGTTATAGAGATTTGGGGACTTGTGCACAACAACGACTTAAAGTTTTTTGAGTGTCTTTAGAACAGTCTAACCGCAGTAAAAATCAACGATAGGTTAACAACCCAGCATGTGTGGATGAATATGCAGAGAGGTTCGACTGGCCAGCAATCTGGATGCAGGTCTCTATGCAGTTAGCCATAATGGCTGCTACAGGCGGCTAGTTTTGTATGTTCCACTCTCATTCACACTCAGAGACAAATGTTTGAACTGTTCGAACAAACAAAAGTTTGAAATGATTCATGTAAAAGTTTTGTTTATTAACATTAGCTGTGCTTCGAGCCAAATGCTAAACATTAGCAATTAATTTCAAGCCTAACTGACACCTGTGGTGGAAAAAAGCTGCTTAGACTAAAGACGATGTAGAGCTGAGCCTGACAAGTTGAGCATGAGATGCCCTAAAATGGCCACTGGAAGAAACCCTTTTCATGTAGGTAACAACATGAACTAGAAACCTCAGAAAAAACATTACATATATTACATATTTGGCAAAACACTGAAATATTTGACACATTCTGAACATATATTGTATTTAGAAATCCGTCACCACGTTGTTATATGACACAAAAATTGCATTGAAGTAGTTTTTTGATAATCATGATTAACAACTGAGGTCATAATATTTACTGTGCTCGTTGCAGACCTGTGAGAACAAAGTGTTTTTCGTTCTTTACCTGGTGGCGTGTAGGCGTCCATGGAGGTCTGGACCACCAGCGACCGTCGCTTCGAAGGCATCGGCACCGCCATCTTCCTCTCTTTGTGCTTGGCCAGGGCTGCCTGCACCGCCTCTGTGTGCACATCTAGAAACACAGAAGATTTCAAAGTGTCAAGTCAGATTCATATATCACATCCATCCACAACGGTACCAGTAAACGATCACGAATACACACTGTATACACTATAACCTTTCACAAGGCTTTTAGCCTGAATCCATTGTGCTAATAGCTGAAATCTATCACGACCTTTATGTGTTTGTCGAACTTTCCTAATCCACGGTGGAAAGTTTTTCATGTTTAAACTGTTTTATTACATATCCAATATGCTTTTTTTTTTTTTTTATTACTGTGGCTCATTCTCAAGGAATACCACAGCGTTGAAAAGTCACAGACAGTCATTGGTTTCCTTTCATTTTTGTACAGTAAGGAAATAATCTGGTAAATTCTTAAAACTTGCTGAGGACTGACTATCCATCAAGGGAGCAGCATCATGTCTGCATTTGATTTTAACAGCTGTTATTGCTGCATTGTGTTAGATGAACTCTACCAGACTGTAGCAAACTACATGGAAACCAGCAGCTGAATGAAAGGTTAGAAGAAAGACATTTGAGAGTTTAAAACATTGCGGCATGCTTAAGGAAATGGTCAGAATTAATGTTAAGCTAAAGCATTAAAAAACAAAACTGCTATGGTCCTTTAATAAGGATTTAATCAAATAAAACGGGCAGAAATTGATGTATTTTTGCTATAAAGCAGAAATTCTATAAGCTTAACAACTAACAGCAATAAGGCAACTTTTCAGGCACCAATAACGTCTGCGGCTCAGTGTAATCATCAGGGCAAAAGTGCTAAATAATTGAGAAATCAGACACAGTCGATGCAGCCGACACACTAACAGCAAGGGACAGAGTAGGAAAACATTCAGCAGGACTATCATCTGGTCTCTGTATTTGCGCTGCAGTGTTCCTGTTACAATGAGCTCCGTGTTCCCATTTATTCACTTTCAGTTTACGTACACAAACATTCCCAGCTTGACAGCGGCTCCCGTGAGGCCCTGTGGTTTCCAACTGGATTAAATTCAGGGATCGCCGATGAAGACGTTTTGTAAATGAGTGTTTCTACCAGCGAGATAAAGCGCCGCGATAAAGCCACAGCTGGGTTTGTTTGAATGGTGTCCATTGCCGGCAGAAGGCAAACACACAGAGCCCGACGATACGGAGACGGCAGGCTGTTGGCCCGATAATGACATAAGTAAGACATTTGTCAGAATGAATGGGGCTCACAGATGTACGTTTGTTTGGCTTGTGTGTGTGTGTGTGTGTGTGTGTGTGTGTGTGTGTGCAGGGGAACGGAGGTAATTTAGATCTAAATGCACGTTTTAGTCTTTTGGTTAACTGGGTGTGAATGCATGATGCGTGTAAGTGAGTGTGCATGTGTGTGTGTGTGTGGTGTTTTAAGGTGCTTGCACAGCTTTTCCTTTTTTATATTCAGTGTGCTAAAAGCTTCTGCAGGATTTATTTTCTGTCATATCAAACTCAAACAAACTTGAAAAGTCTCCGACAGCATGTGTGAATAAAATTTTAAAAAGCGAGCCGTGTTTTCTCAACTGGTCCAGTGATACAATCTGACAACTTTTCAATAACAGTACAACTGCATATCTTCACTACACTGCCTACAGATTCATTTGAAATGAGACGCCACTGAAAAGAATTTAACAAAGACTGGTTAATCTTAAAGGGGACATATCTTGGTTTTTGTGATTTTTTTTATGACGGATGTAAAATGTGGTCAAAGGTCCAAAACATGAGGTAATGTATGTAAAAGTGCTCCCTGAAAGTCAAAAGCCAGGACTTCAGCCTGCTCTGAACGCCCCGTTAGGAAAGTTACCTCTACATCCTCGTCATAGTAACATCAGATCATTTGTGAATGCCCACAAACGGCATGATTGTTTCACGGATGTCCACAATGTCCACTCAATCGGATTTCGGCTTAAACATGTATGGATGTATTTGAGAAGTTTCCATTGCAAGTAAAAAAATGAGAAAAATAAGTGAAATATTACTACTATTGTTTGTTTACATAGCCAGCTGAAGTCTCCTGTGTCCTGAAACTGACCAATCAGAACAGAGTGGACTCATCAGGAGGCGGGTCTTAAAGAGACAGGAGCTAAAACAGCCTGTTTCAGACAAAGAAGGAACTGAGAGGCTGCATAAATGGACAGTATGAGATAAATAAAGAGCTTTTTTGGACTGTAAATCATGGAAAGATATTCCAGCAGAGTCCCAGAATATAAATAAAGATGTGGAAATGTGCATGATATGTCCTCTTTAAATGAATCCTCACTGAACACCAGATGGAACAAAACTTAAAACTTCTTCCACAGATTTATGCCAAACACTGGATTTGTTGCATCATCCTCAGCAGGGTGCTGCATTATAGCGCCTCAGGATGACTTTCCTCAGAGCGTGGAGGTCTTCACACATCAAAAACTTTGGCTCATAAAGAACAGACCCGTAAAAAAAACCTTCCTGTGACTTTTCTTTTAAAGAGAGCGAGTTTTGAATGATGCAAAATGCAGCAGACTCAGCTGCTCTCATTTCAAAAATTTAAAATACTTGCATGAAACTGCTGATATTGCGTTATGTTATTCAACATTTTCTTTTAAACTCTTCTATGTTGCCTCAACTATTCCTGAACTTCACAGTTTATGACCCCACACACTTTTCCTACTGTGATGATGGGACGCTAAATCTGCTTGGATCCACTCAATTAACAAGACTCGAGTAGACCTACAAGGACCTCTAGATGACAGTAGGACTGTTGCTTCCCGACCAGCTGCTTGAATATTGAAGCAGCGGAGGCAGAGCCACCCTGACTTTTTATCCCCTAGTATGGAGCACAGTCTAAACCCTTGTTTAAACCCTTGTTTAGACCCTTGTTTAGACTGTCCCTGCCTAAGTGCCCATGTCTTCCCAGAGCCCTCAGAGACATTATACAACTGTGTGGTACTTCATATATCATATGGCTGCGACTAACGATTATGTTTATTATGAATTAATCAATTATTCATTTTGTCAATATCATAAAATATTGAAAAATACCAATCATGATATCCCAAAACATGTATTAAAAAGTGTCATTCTATTTGACAAAAAGTCGAAAATACAAAAATATTGAGTTTATTATCATATATGACAAACAAAAGCAACAAATCTTCACATTTTAAGAGGCTGGAACCTGTGAAAAATGACAGAAACGATTACTCTATCAACAGAGTTGCTTCATTAATTTGTCTGATGATCGACTAATCGATTAATCAACTAATCGTTGCAGCTATTTTGCAACAACTTATAAATTGGTGGCATGCTCCTTTAAGCTGCATCTACAGATACAGCATTTCTTTGTTGCTGTAATTCTCTGCATATAACACATTGGTGTCATTAATTTGATCTCCATTTATTAAAGTATTCAAGACTCAAAGCAGATTTGCTTATTGATATGCAAATGAATGCAGCACAGGCCTCCAAATTATAATCACATCATCACCTTTATAGGAGGAAAAAAAAAATCTATCATGTCTTGCTGAAGTTATCACACACTAGCCACTATGCTAATGAAGCTAATTACCACAGAAATAAGCTCGTATTTCTTTGTCTTCACGTCATAACACACGCCTTCGTTTGCGAGACAAGAGGGAGAGATGACGTCATAAGGTAAGCGGTGTCGAGGGGACGACCCCGCCTCTTACCGGAGCGGTAGCGTTCATCCCTGGAGCCAGAAGACCGTCGGCGGTGGTACCGCGAGGAAGAGGACGGGGTGACTGGTGTTCTCCTCTCCTGTCCCATGGACGGATCCATTCCTGGTGCAGAAAGACGCAAGTTTATATTATAACTTTCTAAAAATCTATTAAACAGCATAATCTTGTAAAAACATGTACATCCTTTTGGATTTTTGTGTGTATTTTGTATATTATTACATACATATACTGATGTATGTTTGTTAGTATTAAGTATTTGTGATGTAATCATTGTTCTATGACACACCTCATCTAGAAAATCACACTTCCTCACCAGGAAATTCAGTTTGCAAAGGAAACAGCTGCGATTGTTTCATCACAATGATTCTTTTCATTTATTTGACACACGTATGAATCTATTTGTCAACTGGATTTTTTTTTTTTTTTGCAGTGTTACAAATAAAAAGAAAGTAGAGACAGCTGAAATAAAATACAACAGAGGTAAGCTACACTATAATCATGAAGATACAACATAAAATAAATTTGTTCTCTTGAGGATTTTTGAATCAAACCTGTCATGTGAGATACAACAACTCAAAGACACAGCAGATATGTGTACGCCTCCACAAACACACACACACACACACTCAGAGAAAATAACCTCCTTACACACCGATCAATAAGTTTGATGATAATAACGGCTCTGTTACTGACAGCTACGACCACTCCAGAGCTACTGATCTATGACTCTCCATCTCAGCTTCACACTTCCGGCCTCGTCTGTCTTCATTAACGCTCTCAGCTCGGCTCAGAGCGTCTCTGCTACTGCTGCTGCTGCTGCTGCTGCTGCTCGGGAGAAGAGCTAAAAGTTGATTAGCCGACCGTGTAACGACTACCAGCCAGTGCCGGGATATATATGACAGGTCTGGGAAATACCTCGCTCTGCCGTCTCCTCTGGGGAGTCTGGATGGATGGATTCCCCAGTCCGGACTCGTCCTACTTACTCTTTAGAAATGTCTTTCTTTCTCCCTCTTTTCTTCTACTTATCCCTGCAAATTGCTTATACCTATATGTCTGTTTGTCCATTTATTGATTAGTCACAGGAATATTTTAAGGCACAGTCACATTTTTAAGTGCTTGTGCAGGGATTTGCAGCAAAACTAAAAATTAACTTATCCTACTTACAAGTATTGTGTTTGTATCCTGATATATCTTATTCCTCTGTGCCGTAGACCTCCATTATTGTCCAAAAACAATTAAAAACACGTCAATGAGCCACAATGCTGCACTGGCTGACATGTTCCTTTGGGTGTTGTCATGTTAGTCTGCCTAGAAACGGCTCCAAACACTAATAACAGCGATTTCAGTCTCTGGAGAGTAGTTCTGTGTGAGGCGGACGCCACTGAGCATGTGCAGGAAAGCACTTCTGTTCACTCGCTTGTTGTGCTGCATATCACAATCTCTTGACTTTGTATGACACTGTACATTGTAAATAACCAGAGAAGCTCTGTAAACAGAACCATGTTCCCGCACATGCTCAGTGTTCATCTACTGTACACAGAACTACTCTCCGAAGACTGAAAATATCAGATCTGTTTTATTAGTTTTTCAGTCATTTCTAAACAAACTAACATGACCGAACTCTTCATGATGAAGGAACATGTGCAGCTGTGCAATAACGGAGGTCTACGGCACAAAGATATATATATATATATATATATATATATATATATATATATATATATATATAAAGATATATCAGGCTTTGGATACACACACAATACTTGTAAGTAGATGAATTCATTGTCTGTTTGGCTCTGCACATGAGATTTGTTGACAATAACAAAAATCTAGAAAATAAATGACTGATTTAAGCTGGAAAACTAAGCTCAATAAGGTAAATTAAAACAAGAGAGGCACAATATTAAGTATATGAAGTGCAGACAAACACACTCAATGTGTTGAGTGATGCACCTGCATGTCTACATACAAGTAAGTCTCACCTGTAAGGACTCTTTATTGTTTGTTCTCAGGTGTCAGACGGGTGGAGTTTTAAACAAACAAGTACAACGATTGCTGAGAAATTTGGGGTCAACACAAGTATCATCTATCTGATATTATCCCCAGTTATACTAATTTATAATTATATAGATTACAAAGACAGAACAATAAACTAAAATATAAAGGAATTTATACTTAAACATTAATCTATACAGTGAAAATTGCTATAAATGTTTTAATATATTCAATTTATATACAAAGACAACAAATGTACAGAATGTGCAGATTCTGATATAATGCATTAAAATAACAGTGGAAATATAAAAACCTTTGATATTTATCATCATGTAATTTTTCAGTTACAGAATTTTTTTTCCAGTTCAGTAAAAGTTTTGAAACACTAAATTGTCTCAGCTGTGTTTGGTGTATAATTTAAGGTTTGTAGTGTGTTCCCAGATCAAAGACACTGAAGAAAAGATAACAAAGGCCTGAATTAATCATTAAAAAAGTGCACACTACATGGCTCACAGCTTGTTCTGACTAAGAGATTAAGAGGGCCCTCAGAGAGAAAGAAAAATAAACGCTGAACCGTGTTATGAGTGGTTAATCTCATTCTGGTTACACCAGTAGTTCATTTATCTGCGAACCGAGAGCTCGTTCCAGTAACTTTCAGGTTCACGCTGACTTATTACATACAAAGCAAGATTTCTACAAACATGACATCACTCATCATCAGTTATTCATCACACAGGTATGAGACCTCGGTATTCTCTGGCATCGCTATCAGCAGGATGAGATTATTTGTCTGTGCTTTCCAAAACTTACAAATCACTGCTGCAAAAAAACACATTTTATGATTTAACAACGCTGCGGTTAAAGGACAGGTTCTTAAAACAACAGTCAGGTGTCCATATGAACACTGAAAGGTTTTTCTCTCTGTATTCATTCCTCCTGTTCACTTTCATCAGTCTGAGTTAGTCATATCAAGTGGATATCTGACACATTTACAGTCTTTATAGCATCAAATTCCCTCTTTGTGTTTCCTCGGACAGTGTTTCCCTGTTGAGCTGCAGGTGGAAGTATAGTAACAAAAAAGAGGGACTTTGGCACTAAAAAGAATGAAACGTTGAAAGATATCTACTTGATTTGACTCATTTAGACACTGAAGCTTCATATTAGCTTCAGATAAACTTTTAAATACATTTTTGCACAGGAGAAGGACTGTGGATTTTGTCCCCCATCACTTCCATTGTAAGTGTATTATGAAGGGATCTTCTAATGGTCAGTATGAACAGGAGGAATGATTACAGCAAGAAAAACATATATTACATAACATATATTTTTAATGTTAATTTGGGCTCCTGACTGTTGGTTTTAAGACAGATTTGAAAAATTGTGAACCCATCCTTTAAGGTCTGGTTAGGTTTAGGCACTAAACTTACTTGGTTAGGTTAAGTGAGAGATCGTGGTTTGGGTTAAAATAAATACTTTGTTGATGTTATGGAGACATTTTGGTCATGGTTTTAAAAAAGTGTTGTTGACTCGTGGCTGGAAATGGGAAACAAACAAACAACAATCTCCCGTGTTCATCATGTGTCTTTATAATAACGTCACCTGATTTCCTCCGTCGCTACAGTCATAATTAGTACAGCCGCTATTTATTGGTTTTGGTAGAAAAGTCGCACACAAAACCAACCACAGAATAACGTTTGCTGAATAAAAGCACCAATTAAAATTGAGCCAAATTACAGTTTTATTCTTGAAATATCAGAGAAATAAAACTAAGAGTCTGATCACACATTCAACACCAAACGATGCAGCGCAAACAGATCTAAAAATACACGGACGTGCCAAAACTGCAGTTCCTTGAACGGCCACTTGAGGCTCCAAAAGCGAGTCAATCCCCATAGACCCCCATGTTAAAATGCCCAACTTTACAGCAGAAATAAACATGTTTACAGCCTGGTACAATTTATAGCTAATTTCCCCTTTCATTACAACTGTACGGGGGGTGAATTTTTTTATAACTCACCCGTTTAAATTTTATTAAGCCGTAAAGTTATGCATAATGAAGGACGTGGCTGCTCTGAGTGACAAGTCCGCCAGCCGCTAGGTGGCTTGTTTAAGCTTGTTTGAGCTTCAAAACCGCTGTCCAGAAACCAACGGGTCACGTCACGGTAACTACGTCCATATTTTTATACAGTCTGTGGGACAGACGCATCAAAACAAACCAAAGTTTCTTCCCATAAGAGCAAGTTGATTTACTGTGGTGGTCTGCAAAGACATAACAAACATTTATGAGCATTTTTAGTTGAAATTACAACCTAACCTCATCCTTCATAACACAACCTTTAATTTAACTCACATGGTATTAAACTATACATGTTTTCTAGTTAGAATGAAAGTCTTCTTTTGGCCAAATGAGCAAATTTGTTAGTTTAAACAAAATCTAGATAACAAATCTACACATAAACCTTTTTTTATTACTAGTAGATTACATTTTCATTACATTTACAGCAGCCTATTGTATCTCAGTGTGACTTTAACCTTTATAAATAAATGAAGCTGATATTCCCTGCAGTCAGTTATGTCCATCACAGACAATCAAAATAAATGTACAGACTGTGGGAGCTTTTCTTGGTACCGTTACAGTAACACATTCACAGCTAAAACCATAATATATACACAGGTCTGGCGGGAGGTGAACAGTATAATCACTGACATTGTTATTTTACTCTCAACAAATTGTGTTCACATATTGGCTGATTTAGTTCAACTATTTGCTTCTCTTTGCTGAGAGGATTCAATGATTTTAAGTGTAAGCAGCAAAAGTTTTGTGATGACATTCAAGTACCACATGAAACCAACAACTTCAACAGTTTGGTTTCTTTTTTTCCCCTCCATGTAGAGCAAGAATGATGAATCGCTGTGTTCTGGTTAGTAACAGCGAGTCGCTGCGCAGGAGTTTCATTCAATCTGAATGCGGCGAGTTGAGAAAACTCTGCTGCAATGTGACATAAAGAAGCAGGAATTATACAGTCATTTAAGTTTCAAAGTTTCCTGGAAACAAATCTGTCATTTGGTGCAAATTTTAGGAAAAAAATATATGCAAAGTTCAGTTTGAAGGATGCCAGTTAATCAATACCAATTAACTGCTATAGTGCAGAGTCGTTCAGTCAGCTGAACATGTGAAAAAATGTGAAACTCGTCTGCAGTCAAGCGTACAGTCCAGCGTATCAAGAGGAGTTTCCGACAATAAATTCATTATTTATGAATATTTACTTTGGTTTAAAATGGAACATTTCTTTCAAGAAAAAAAAAATCCTCTCATAACTCTCCAAGTAGCTTCTTGTAAATTATTAGTAAATTATTCACAAGTGACGGAAACCATAAAATAAAGCGTGTAGATATCCTGAAACCACTAATGGAACGTAAGAAAAGAGGTTTGGGTTTATTTATTTGTAAGACTTATTAAATGTATTAAACTATTGTACATTTTAGAGGCAAATACTGTTTTCCTCCACTTCTTCCTTTGAGTGGTTGTGACAACTGGTTATAACACAGAATAAGGCTTTATATACAAAGTCCAGCATAGAGAGGTTGAATGTGGTCTGGACTCTGTGATCCAGGTACACTCCTACTCTGCAGGACCACATACCTGAGATGGGAGTTTCCATGCTGTTATGTCTGAATTTGTAACTATTTTTATAACAATCCAACACCTGAGACTTATCACCGTGTCCAAACACGCATTCATTAAAGTCTCCGGCTCTGCTAATATCCCTGTATGTGACTGTGACTTCCTGTCCCGCTCCTCTCCGCCTTCCCAGTAGCAACTTCCAGTCAGACTCTCTTTACTCAGGTTCCTGCCAGGAAACCTCTCTCTCTGGATGACTGGAGTATTTCTGTTCTTCTTCTCTCATGAATGCTGCCTTTCTGTTCTCTTTAGATAATAGCAGGTGTGTGTTTTGCAGTGTTTGGATCCAGCGTGATCTGGCACGCGTACTGTAAGAATCCGTGAGCTGTGCTTCTGTGTGTGATGATAAAACATCTGCTTCGGTTACTGGCGTCGAGATCTTTGCATATTCTTCACCGAAAAACCTCCTGACGCAGCCGCTGTGACCTTCTCAAAGTACCGCAGGCGGTGCATTTTGATGCTGGGAGGGTAAGTTATAATATAAAATGAGTGTGATCCTCTGTAAACAAGAGCATCTCCAGCTCAGCATCTCCTGTTCCAGCTTTTCTCCGACTTTGTTGAACCGACCCACTTCAGTTTCCTGCCAAGATCTGATCTGCCGCGTCACATCAGTGATTCTTCTCTCGATGATACGGATCAGCGCTGTGAAGACCTTTTCTGTGCTTTGTCTGCAGAGTGATTAATAGCTTCTTCTCCTCCAGCTAAATCACCTTCACATCTTTCCTCTTTCTCCTTGATCATCTGCTGGACTTTTTTTTTGCCGAGTCACCCTACAGCTCTTTCTGCTCGCTGTCGACGCTTCGGTACGGCCTTTACGGTCATCCTCGGAGCAGAGATAACAGATGTAACGCCGATCAGTGCTGCAGAATATCTTCATCGCTTCTTGATGACGAGAGCAGATGTTCTCCTGGGGGGGCAGCGCAGATGCTACATCACAGTGAGATTGGAAGTGTTTCTCACAATAAGAAGCAAAACATCGCAGACATGACTTGAGGGCTTTCGGCTTTCCTCCCAGTGCAGACATCACAGGACTCATCTTCAGGTCCAGCATAGCAGTGATCAGCAGGAGTTCAGTCGTCTTCAGCTGCTCAACCACAAATGCTAATAGTGTTTTTTTTTTGTTTTTTTTTATCAAGGCAGGCCTCGGTCTGAAGATGTGCCTGCACTGAGGGCAACTGTGGATCCTCTTATCATCCTTTTTTTATCCATGTGGTCATTGATGCAGCTCATGCTGTTGCCGTAACCGCAGGGAATCGTCTCCACATCATTCAGCAGCAGATCCAGACAGATTGAGCAGCAGAATTTCTGCTCGTTCAAGTTTAATCCCCGGTGCCGTATTACTCCGTCGTGATAAGAGCAGGTGTCTGATGACTGAGAGATATGAAACGACTCGAGATGTTTCACTTTACCTGAACAAATAAGAGAGGGAAGGCTTCGCAGGCTTTGCTTTATTCCAGAAAGAAGAGTGGATGTTCTTGTAAATTCTGATTATTAAGGTTTTGGGATGTTATAGGATAGTTTGGGAGTTTTTTTTTTTATAGAGAACATATATGTATTATGTATCATGTGTCAAGGTGTGCAGCATTTAAAAACTGATTTTGATCAGGTTTAGTTAATATGAATATCAGTAAATGAGTATTTAAAGTATTCAAATAGTGTTCAAATGCCGTCAAACCCCATGAAATTTTGTGCAAGACTTTGGTAAACCAACCAGTGAGTCTATAAACAGACTTCCATCCAAATTTAGTATATTTCTTTTTTGTCTAATCTCCAGAATATCAACAAAAAACAAATTCATATTAATGCATGTTTCCATCCACTACCGTTCTGCAAATATTTAGAGTTGGTTCATCAAGATAAACAGATGATGGAGCTATTTTTCCAGTCGGTGCTTTTAAACCATTTCATTCTCTTAACAGCTTAATCAGCTTTTCCTCCATTTCAGTTGTCCAACTCTCTCTCTCTCACACTAAAAGCCTGTTTGCTCACCATTTCCTCTCCTTTCAGCCTGTTTATTTACCGTTACGTCTCCGTCGGATGACACACAAGTAACGTCATCGGTCACTGATGCCAAATATCAAACATGTTTAATAAATGTTTTCTTTATGAGAACGACAGGCAGCAAAACGGATCTGAAGACTTAAGATTAGAATCTTTTCACATCACACAACACGTGATTTTATCTTCCGACTGTCAACACCGACTGGAACAGACCCGCTCCGACTCCGTCCCATTAATCATATTCAGGATGAATCTCGCCTGAGTGGATGGACGGATGGATATGTAATTTAACTTCCTCTAATGTGCGGTTTTAGTGGAGGTTGATCATTCTTGTGGGGTATCAAGAGAGGAATGATTTTGCGTTTTTCAGTCTCGATGAACTCGTCCCGCTGTGACTCAACCGAAGCATCTTCACCTTTAGTTAAACTTGATTTTGTGGCCACAGTAACCTCCGAAGCAAAGTGAGATCACTGGTGTTAAACCAGCTGGATCTGTCTCACATTTATTTTTAGAAAAGAGTCATTTCGAAGGCCTCACCGTCCTCTACATGGAGAATCTGAGCTTGAGATTTAAGAGCAGCTAAAGCAAAAAAGGGCAAGAAATTCTTTTTTATCTCACACGCCATAAACTATTAAACGATGAGTCGGCTGATGATGAATCTTCAAAGAATAAACAGTTTTAACCTTTGATGGCTGGGTTGGATTGATGATGTACTCCGGTGTTATTGTTTTACGGAGCTGTGGGTGATTTGAAACAACTGTTTCAAACATGTTTTAATGAATTTAGGAAGTTTTATGTTCTGTATTTCACTTGACTTCAAATTAATTTCTCCTCAGGGACAACGAAATAGATACTGTATATTACACATAGTGTACAAATCAATAAGAGCAATAACTTATTTATTATTTATTCTCACTTTTCTTTTTTTAAAGGTTGATATTGAAAGGGCAGCCTGCTGGATCTCATGATATCAAAGTCTTCCTTGAATAAACTAAACCTAATCTATAATGTGAAACCATGTAAATCCGGGTTACTGGGGGAAAACCATTACTTTGAACACTGTAAATGCTTTAATCAAAGTATATCAGCCTGACTGCGTACTAAGCAGTGTGGATTAACAGGCCTCAGAGCTGAAATACATCACAGGGGAGGGAACGGTGTCGCATGTATGTGAGTGTGTGTGTGTGTGTGTGTGTGTGTGTGTGTGTGTGTGTGTGTGTGTGTGTGTATGTGATAGAGAAAGGGAGTATTGTGTTGTCGAGTATGTGTGAGAGAGGGTCTGAAAATGAGAGAACGGGGGGTTTTGTGTGCTTGTAATATGTGTGTGTGTTACTGGTGCGTGGGAATGCAGGGTTCAGATGATATAGCTCCATGTAAAAGTGTGTGTGTGTGTGTGTGTGTGAATGTAGAAGGTATTACTCATGTTGTGGGGACATAAATCTGTTATACAGTCACATTATGAGGACTTGGTTTAAGTTTAAAGTATGGTCTTTTTCCACTGGCTCCCAGTATGTTTTCAACTGATTTTAAAGAGGACATAACATGCACTTTTCTAGGTCTATATTTTTATTCTGGGACTCTGCTGGAACATCTTTGCATGATTTATACTTCCAAAAACTCCTTATTTATCTTATACTGACTCTTTATGCAGCCCCTCGGTTCAGCCTCTGTCTGAAACAGGCTGTTTCAGCTCCTGTCTCTTTTAAGGCCCGCCCTCCTGATCAGCCCTGATTCAGAGGCTCCAGAGGCTACAATGAACAAGTAGTAGTAGTCCGGTTTTTTCTCATTATTTACTCAAAGCTTCTCAAATATATCCGTACATGTTCGAGCCCGAATCTGATCTGAAATATGCGAGTGGACAACGTGGACAACAAGCGTAAAAACTTTAGTAATAACCTTAGAAACAAAAACTACAGAACAGACGGCCTTTTGTGGGACGAATGCATGAATGATCTGACATCAATTCAATAAGGAAGTAAGGTAACACAAACAACCAACATTATAACAGTATAAAAACAACAAACAATCACAAGAAGCATATTTACTGATTATATCTCTGCTATATTTCTGACTTTTTAGTACCATAACGGTGTTTAAGATCCTCGGGCAGAAGTGAGGAAGTCAGCGATTTCTTTTAAATCTCTTCCTAAAACCTACTTTTATCTCCTGATTTTACATTACTGGAATTAGTTTTAATTAATCTGTTTTAATATGTGAAGCACTTTGTAGTGTCAGTTTTAAAAAATGCTCTATATTAAAAGATTGTTGTTGTTGTTGTTATTATTAGTAGTATTATTATTATCATGGTCAGGATATGAGTCCAGGAAATAAATGTAATGTGATCTCCGCTGAAGTGATGGAAACACAACTGTGTGTGTGTGTGTGTGTGTGTGTGTCTGTGTGTGTGTGTGTGTCATCCGGTTTCCCAAAGTGAGCTGGGGACGACCCCCTACTGGGCCTCGATGTGAATACCACACATTTTCTCCATCCCACACCCCTCATTCCTTCCCATCATGTACTTCCTGACTCCCCCCCTCCCCCCCCGTGAAGATGCACACACACACACACACACACACACACAAACACACACACACACACACACACACACACACACACACACACACACACACACACACACACACACTAACACACATGCACGCACACAGTGTATTCCAGTAATAGCTTTGGCAATGCCAGCATGTCTGCTGGTCTCCAGTGACGCTCCAGTCTCATCCTCAGCACTCAGCATGACGCTGCGTGTAAGAGGCTCTCATGACACCTCGACAAAGTGGACTTTTAGATCGTTGGTGGTCGGACCCACCTCACCGTTCTGTATCAAAGGTATGAACACACACACAAAAAAAAAATCTGTGGTGCGTTACCAAAACTACTCAACTGGTGATGATTTATTAAATCGGAGGAAAATCTTCTATCTAGTTTCCTTTAGAAGAAAACACCAAAAAGTGCAAATTGGAAGCCCGTTTGACAAAAAGAACAACATAAATAAATAAAGATGTATTCTTGTAACTGAAGTATTGCACTTTCAAACCCTGGAACAGCCTGCAGGGCTCGTCAGTCAAACAAAGACCACATAAGAGTATCGTCATCATAAGATAAGAGTAATTCTCTCTGTGTAAAAGCACCATAATCTTCATTGTTTTGACATTTTGGCAACGTAATAAAAAGTCTCTTTACTCACATCCTTTATGCACAGACAAAGTGCTGATGGAAAGTCCCAAAGAGAGAGTTACTGTAGGTTTCATGTATCTGTAGTCAAAGTCCACGAGTGCAAAAATACTACATACAGCCAAGTTCATCAGAAAATCATTTCAAGTCTGTTCTTTCAGTTTATATGAAATAATGCACAGACATTTCAGAGTCCTTCAGTCTATCAGTCAACATGTCAGCAGGTTTATTGTGGAAAAGTTGTTGCGTCTCTGCTGTGAGGAGATCATCACATGTTCATCAGCCCATCTGTGACGCTCCACTAACTATCAAAAATGATTGAAAGATACTCTACTAATGAAGCACTGCACTCCTATACACACTAAAAATCACTGGGTTCAAATGTTAACCAGTTTGGATCCAACACATCACTATACTGGGTTAATGTTATCCAGAAAGCTACTGAAGACAAAGGGCTTGTTTTGACCCAGTTTCAGTGTTATTTTTTATTTTACTATTGGTTTATTTAGCCAAACTAAAGCTTGTTATAATCTTCTCTTCTCTGTTTAAACTTACATGTCAGGGTTTGTTATTGATTGTTAATAACTTGTGTATCTTTTGAATGTCACATGCACATCGTTTTATATGAGTAACAAAACATTGGTGACAGTTTTTAGCTAAAGCTTGTTGTGCTAGCGAAGTTAACCCCGGTGTTGTATTGGTGCTGTATTGATCCAAACTGGGTACAATTTTGACCCAGTGGTTTTTAATGTTCGTCAGATTCACAACGGACAGAAATGGTGCAACAGAACCAGAGATATCATCTTTTTTTATCCCATGTATTCTTCTTTCTTGTCAAAACCTGGAAACTACTTTTCCCACAATGCAACTCCACCGTACAGATTCAGATGTGCTATGCTAGTAGTGGCTAATCTAGCCTGGAGCTGCTAGCTCCAGGCTACATTTGAGGTCTGGTAACCTCAAACTCAACACCTCCGGAGATTGTTTTCACTTTCACAGTTGAAGTCTTCATCTCCAACTGACGCTGACTCAAGTGACATCACTTAATATATCAGATTTCATGCAGCTCTCTCTGGAGACACAAATACTACTTTTTACACACATGAAGTCGTATTCACCAACATGTGGAGTTCCCCTTTAATATTTGAGTCTCTTCAACTGTGAGCAAACGACAGGAATCATTGTGATGACTTGTAGTAAGAGCCTGACCTTAAATCCAGTACTTCACTCTGTCTAACTCTGTCCTGACTTTGTTTATTATTTAAAGGTTGTTCATTAGTTACTTTTGCACAGTATTTATTAAGTTTTTCTTGGCCAAGAATAATAGATTTAATAGGAAAAAACTGGAAAGGTTCATGCTAAAGATGATTTTTGAGCAATTTTCTCTCATTTTTATTTATTTGGTATCATAAAAAACAAACAAAAAAATCAGAGTTAAAAGGTGAAAGAGTCTCACTTTTACCTGGTGCTTGTGGGAAGTAGGCTCCAATCAGCTTGGATCGCTTCTTCTCATAGCCCTTCTGTGTAATATCACCTGTCAGAGACACACAGAGAGAGAGACATTTACTTTCCATATTCTTTTATATATCGGTTTAATGATGCAGTATAATCGAAATATTTGAGTTCCTGAAACATTACAGAATAAAACATCATCACAAATGCATGTTGCACACATAACTCTGTTTCTGTAAATCTATTTTAGACGCTAAAATCAGGAAACAAACTACAACCAGCTGAATAAATGGAAACTAGCGGAGACACGGAGAGACTGAAGCGAAACGTAAACATGACACTTTCACAAAAAAAAAAAAGCTGCAAACTGTTGCATCAAAAACACAAAGCAGTCAGAAAGAAAAGACTTATCACATTATGCTTCGTCATTCTCTCCACTCAACCGAGACCAGATGGTGCAGTTTCTGTGTGTGTGTGTGTGTGTGTGTGTGCGTGTGTGTGCGTGCATACATTTGGAAGTACTACAAGTGCACTTAATTCATCTTTCACGCTGCAACGAACCACCCTTAAAACTTGCTGACCGATCCTCCCGAGTGAAGTGATTAATCACATCTACCTACTGAAAAGGGTAAAAAATCAGCAGATTTCCACACAAAGCACATCTGAATCGAACGGCTCTTTATAAATTATTCTTGGCGTCGCGTTTCGTCCTCCGGGGGGGGGGGATTACCAGACGAGAGGGGTTTGCCACATTCTCGAAGAAAGTTTAGAAAAGAGAGCCAACGAAATGAACAGCTGAGTGACTGAAGATATTTATCCCCACCCCGACTCCTGCTCAAGTCCAGCAAAAACAAACCAGAAACACTGATAAATAGTTTTTGGGTGAAATACGGTAACAACAGCAGAAAGGCATCATGGGAATTGGAGTTTTAAGAGCTAACAGAAAGTAGAGAGGAAAAAAAAAAGTAATGGAAGTCAATGTGAAAGCAGAGATGAGAGAGAGAGAGAAGGGGGACGTGGGTAATGGAGTTTGTAAAGTGTTGAGTGGCAGCGATGGATCTGTTTGTGTAGATTAAGACCTGTCCTTCAAACTGGTAATGGCAGGTGAGGTGGGGGGGGGGGCAGTCAATGGGGAGCAAGGTTTTTATAAACATGTATTAGATGGAGATGCTCAGTCGGTTTGGGACTACTCTGATAGGGGAAGAGGAGGATGAAGAGGAGAAGGAAGGTGAGGTAGACAAGGAGAAAGAGGAGAAATAAGGAGAGGAATATAAAATGAAAAGGGGGAAGAGAGTGTAAGAGGAGGAAGACAAGCTGATGGACGATGAGGATAGAGGAAAGGTAAAGGAAAGAAGAAGGAAAGGAAAAATAGATGAGGAGGCTGACAAAATGCAGAAAACAGAGGAAGGAAATAGAAAGAAGGGGAGAAAGCATTTTGATTTTGTTGCACTTTTTTAAATGCAAATGTACCTTTTAAACACTTAATTTGTCAAAAAGCCTAAATCAGCTTTCTTACACGATTGAGACAGTTTTAGATCTAATGTGCTTCTTTTACAACCGCTAAAGGCATCTGTCCTACACATGTGGAAAAAGACCAAACTCTACTTTCTGTTATTTATATACTGTTATAATGTCGGATGTCTGTGTTAAACATGGTCAAAGTCCCAAAACTTGAGGTTAATGTATCTAAAAATGCTCCCTGCAAGTCAAAAACCAGGGCGTCAACCTGCTTCTTTTGCAACGTTATCTACCTTGCCGTCGCACATGCCCATAAACAGCCATCCATACTGTAGCCTCAGTTGCTAAGGTTGTTGCTATGTGTTGTTCACGTTGTTCATTCTCATATTTCGGATCAGAATTCGACTCAAACATGTATGCATGTACTTGAGAAGTTGACATTTCAAGTGAAACACGAGAAAAAGTAGTGTACCATGTTTCATGGTTTGTTGACGTAGCCTCCGGGGCATCAAGAGCTGACCAATCAGAACAGAGTGGGCTCATCAGGAGGCGGGCCTTAAAGAGACAGGAGCTAAAACAGCCTGTTTCAGACAGAGGCTGAACTGAGGGGCTGAATAAAGAGCCAGTATAAGATAAATAAGTAAATAAGGACTTTTTAAAATGCAAAAATATTAGTTTAGTAAAGTTGTTTTAAATCTGTACTTTTAAATGTGGTTATCTGCAGCTTAGTGCGTTATATGCATGTTGATTTATGACAGAAGGAAACCAAAACAAACCAATTAAATGCACAACTCTTATTAAGCCTGAATGTGCTTTTTTATACAGTCAGAAATTCAGTGACAACTGTAACTGACACTGCAGAGGACGAACCGAACAATTTTTCTCTGACTGGTGGATGACTATGTTTAAAAAAAAAAGAAAAAGAAAGAGAAAAATCCAGGGGAAATCAGAGCGGAGAGCAGTCAGAGTAGCAGGAAGCAGATCTGAGCGACACTAAATCTGCAGCGGATTTGTCGAACACAGGAAAAGCTGTTTGTGCGGCTGACTTGACAAATCCGTCTTAAAACACAAGTACATGTGACTAACTGGCTAAGATCAAGAAACCAACTGTGGGGCTCGGACGTCATCGGTGACGATGTCAGCTCTCTCTGTGTGTGTGTGTGTGTGTGTGTGTGTGTGTGTGTGTGTTTCTGGTAGCGGCACATGGCAATAATTAGCATCTCGGGTAGGGGATCTAACAACCCCACAGAGAGAAAGAGACACAAATGCTGCAGGTTGAAAAGAGAAAGTAAAGTGTGACCTTGTCTTCCAGATACTGACTTCAGGTGACACACACACACACACACACACACACATCCACACACACACTCAGCTCTAAACCATTTCCTTGACTTAACTGGGATTTTATCAGAGTCAAAGTGAAATGAACGCGTCAGTCAGAGAGCTTTAGATTAGACACCGTAACAGATCTGTGTTTGCAATCTGCATCCGATCACACACTGAGACAAGCGGTCAGTCAGTCAGTGAATCAGTCAGGAAACTACAACAAGATTAACGCTGTCAAATTAGATCGAGCGCCTGAATGCAACATTTACTCACCCTCCTGTCATCCCTTGTTAACGGATTGTCAAAAAAAAAAGAGACAGACATGTGCTAAACTGTATCTTTAAAAGGATAAATCACTATTATTTCAGTCTTGAGTCCTGTTTTTGTACTTTTGTCCTTATTGTTTTCACCAATTTAAAGGGAAATTCCAGTTTATCTCAACCAGACTCGGGTTATCTGTCCAGTTTCTCTGGATGTGGATCCCTCTGAAGCTAACAATAATGGCTAGCTTCCATGTTGTCTTACATGCAGACTCAAGAGACAAGCGTTTTGAAATGATTCATCTAAGAAAACATGTTGATTTGGAAAGCCGTAGGAGGGTCAGCGGCTCGCCTTGATACGGGTCGTTTGGAGTTACCCGAATCTCCGTGAGGGAGACGGTGAGTGTAAAAGTTAGCGTGACCCATAGAGCCACAGTGACCACATTTATGAGAAATCATGACGGGTTGAAATAAACTGGAATCCGCCTTTTAAATAGCTGAGATCTGGGAACACCGCCACATCGCTAAGAGACACACACACAAGCGGTCAGATGGTCAGACAAGTTGTAAACAAGCCGATGAATTATCCAGATGATCTAAACCAGCAGTGATAAGAAGGATGTTTGGGGGTTTTTTTTCATCTGAGTTTCTTTAATTTGTACTTTTTGGGACTTTAAAAATCCTTCATAACTCAACCTTTGATTGATTTTAAGGGTCTACAAGCCAAAAAAAGTTGGGAATCACTGATCTAAACCACGTTATTTGGAGCAACCATCCTTAAAATGTATGTAATAATCCAGCATTGTACAGGAAAACTTACTGCAGGTCAAAGGTTAAGCAAGAAGTCGCTCTATGAGCTGTGATGGATGTTTATAACTGATGTTGTTTGGGTTTTATTTCATAAGAAGTGCATGTAAATTCCCAGATTTCATCATTTAACCTGATGAGTATAATATTAGTATAACTGATAGGAATGAAAAGTAATAAAGAAAATATGTCCACAGCTGTAATAAAGCGGTCCAGGACCAGGAGCAGGAATGAAGGAGGGTTAGTTGATGAGGATCTTTATATACAGTGGAGACAGAGGAGGAAGGAAGGATGACTCAGTCTGTCTGACTGTCTGTCTGTCTCTCTCTCTCTCTCTCTCTCTCTCTCTCTCTCTCTCTCTCTCTCTCTCTCTCTCTCTGTTAAAATACAAAACACTGCGCTCTGGATGATGTTGCCACAGGCCGGTGCAGACAGGTCAGGGAGAGCTGGTGTAACGCTGTGAAGAGGTTTCCTGTTCATCCACACACACACACACAGTCCCTGACGACTAGTTTTATAGCAAAGTAGTTTAGCTGAAGAGAACATTATGAAACTCAACAACAAGTTCAAATTTTGGCCAGTTTGACCCAGATAGCAACTTATAATTTTGAAATACTTTTGCTAAACCTCTGAGAACTGCAGCTACAGAGGCCGATTTTTACAGAAAAGGTCATTTAAATGATCAGATTATACTTGAATATTAGATTATTTTGCTTCAGAGCATCGGTGAAACATCTCAGGTTGAAGGAATATAAAGATGTAATCATTCTCCACTTAAAAATCAACAATATTAGTAGTTCACAGTGTTTGTTGGACATCGGTTTGGTATAATTATACAGCCTCTTGAACCAGGATGCACTGAAGCACCATAAATCTTTATGATATTCATTATAAACAGCAGCACAGTCAGAAATCATCAGCACCGAAATTTCAGAGCTCCCAGAAAATCACAGCTGCAGACGCTCCACATTCACACAGTTACACACAAAAGAACGAAGTTTAACCCCTCATAACTGATCTCTATACCAAACCTCTGAACCACTAATCTATAAACATGTGCATCAGCCGCACAAAACTTTTGAAATATTTCCATTTTTGTACATTTCAGGCTGTAAGACTGGTGTTCAGGTTCACTGCTCTTAAATGTACAAATGGATCTACTTAAAAAAGATATTCCCTTCTTTTTTACATTACACATAACATTTTGCAATAAAGATATGATAATGATATCTGAGTAAAGATATTATGCAGCTGAACCAGCTGAAGTGTTGACAAGATGCCACTAAACTTGACAGCAAATGTAATTTAGAGAGAAAAAGTCAAATATTCATTCTGCATTTTCTTTTTGCACACTGACACCGATCCGTCAGTCTCTGTTTCACACACACACACACACACGTCCACATCTGGAAGTCCTCAGCCAGTGTTACTTATTTCCTTGCGACACACAGAGCGGTGGTGGTGGTGGTGGTGGTGGTGGTGGTGGGGGAAAGTGGGGGCGATGTGAGAGTCTAAGGATCAAACTTTTTCTGTCGCAAGCTCGCTCCTCTAACCTCAAGTCCCGAATGCAAACAGAGACAAAGTGTAGTAAAACAAAGTAAAGACACGACGAGGACCACGCAGGCTTTACTGTTCTCACAGCACCATGTACGGTACATTACCCACTTCAGACCGCCGTTTATCTCCGAGTAAAGTGCCCTTCGATTGTTTTGAAATATGCACGCGGCAGCCTGATGACAGCTGTATAACCTCACTATAAGCTGCCTATGAATTATTGACTATCAGGCGCACGCGCTGCACCCTCAGCGACTCCCTCCGCTGACGTCAAGCTCCTCCGCTCTTAACCTCGACCTCGGTGTCAAAACGCCGCGGGAAGTCGAGGGAACAGATCCCTCCCTTCATGCACTTCCATCTGTGTGGCCGCTATAGAAGTCACTGTGGCAACCGATGATGTAATGAATACCAGGTTATGTAATAACGCCGCAAACTCTAGTTAAACGTCCGTCTAAATGAATGAAGAATGTGATAAAATTTGACACTGAATTCATTTTTTACAATCATTTTTGAGAGGCTGAAACATTATACTGCCAAAAGTATGTGGACACATCATTTTTTTTCTCCTCTCTGGGGCTTTTTTCCCAGGTTTGAGCCAGACTTGTGTGTTCTTTATAAGTTTATGTCAACAGTTTGTGTTCAGCTCTTTCCTGTTTCACCCGTGCAGAAAAACCAGCTTTTCCCAGTTTGGTGTGACTGGCCTGCCCACAGTCCTGACCTCAACACCATCCAACACCTTTAGGATGAACCGGAACCAGATCTTATCAGTGTTTGGAGCTCACCGATGCTCTTGTTTGTCTGAACGGGAGCAAATCCCTGCAGCCATATTTCCAAAATCTGATGGAAAGACTGAAACCAGAAGAGTGGAGGTTGTTATAGCAGCAGATTATTTGACCTCATGGTTTTGGAATGACATGTTCACATATGGCTGTAATGTTTCCAGTAGTGTCCACATACTAATCTGTTTTATTTAATTACCTATATTGCACATCTGCGTTTTAAAACCTTTTTATTGTTTTACTTCTTTTAAATATGCTCTGCCACTTTACCGACTTCTGTTCTTTAATTTCTAGAAGAGTGTAAAGTCATCATTAAGCCGTACGTCCCCTTCCTGTCCGCTCCAGTCTGGTATTACCATCACCGCCTGGTAGACTCTTCTCCTCTGTGGTTCAACGATGGTGGAATAAGCTACGCAGCTCCACACAAGTCTGTTGACTCCGTACGAGAAACGCCCGAAAACCTGAACATTAAAACTGTGAAAACTTGATTGTGGCACTTCTTTCCTGTTGTTTATTGTATTTGTTACGCATTAACTCCATTTCTCATTGCACTCAGTCAGATACTTGAGTCCTCTAACGCTTGATCATCTCGCCTCACTTCAAACTCACTTTGGATGAAAAGCGACTGCAAAATGACAAAATATATATAGAGAGACATAAAGATATATAGTGTATTTTCTATGTGTGTGTCCTGTGTCTTGTACATATAAAGATCTTTTGTTTTATATGCAGCTGTGCAACACTTTGAGCCCAAGATGTAATTTCCCTCTGGTGCGATAAAGTATATCTTATCATATCATGATTTTTTTTTTTTTTTTTAAACAATGCACATGTCAAACATGCTCGGCAATAAAAGTGCAGCGTCAGAGCATAAATCTGCTCCGCTAAGTCACCTAAATGTGTGTGTGGGGAGTCAGTTTGTACAGAAACAGCAGGGCTGAGCCTCCATGACCATATACAGTAAGAGAGAGAGAGAGAGAGAAAGAGAGAGAGAGAGAGAAGGGACGACAGTGCCAGAAAAGACCATGACAACGAGAGAGAGAGAGAGAGATGGGGGGGGGGGAAGAGATAGAAATATAAAGAAAAAGAATAAGAAGCTTTAGGAAAGAGAAGGAAGAACAAGAGAGAAAGAGCAGGAGAAAGCTTGATTATGATTTAAAAAAAGAGATGAAGGGAGAGGAAGAGGAAGAAGAGAGAGAGAGAGAGAGAGAGAGGAGTGTTGCATCTAGTCAGCACCTAAAAAGGAAGCAGAGTTGATTTTATTGTTTCCACGCTGCAACAGTAGATATAGAAAGAAAGACAGAGAGAGAGAGAGAGAGAGAGAGGAGGAGAATTATGAGAATAAAAACTGTTTGAGAGAAGATAGATATGAACAGGAAGAGAGAGAGAGAGAGACTGCAAAAAAAGAAGGAGAAAAAGGAGGTGATGTACAGCGAAGAGACGTAGAGAGAAAGAGGGAGAAAACAGAGTTTCTGTCATGTGACTCTTGGTGCTGGAAGCCAAAAATATATATTATATAATAACAATAAAGTTTATTTATATAGTGCTAATGTGTGCAGACTTGATGCTGTGTGTGTCTGATCCTGACTGAGATGTTGAGAAGAACAAAACAACAGGATCAGTCGTCCTGAAACGACATATAATGACGTTCAAGTGGACGGACGCATCGACAAAACGTCTGACTTTCACACGTTTAGGTCGCCGTTCACTTCCTGTTTACAATCAGCAAAACGTTCCACATTTCCAAC
This sequence comes from Thunnus albacares, assembly GCF_914725855.1. NCBI lineage: Eukaryota > Metazoa > Chordata > Actinopteri > Scombriformes > Scombridae > Thunnus > Thunnus albacares. Next base: position 28,110,076 of record NC_058117.1, read on the forward strand.
CTTTTTTTTTTTTTTTTTTCTTAAATTTATGACCATGACAGTCCCCTAACCGTAACCACGTGGTTATTACTGTAACCATGACGACATGACTGAAGAAAGTGATAATTTTTAACCCAAACCATGATCTTTCCTTAAACCCGACCGAGTGGTTTTTGTGCCTGAACCCCTGACCAGACCTGAACCGCAGCGTCGTCACATCATCAAACACCATTATTCTGAACAGTGATGTGTGACGGTTTTGTTACTGCCGATAGAGGCGGCGGATTAGAAGAGCATGGACCAATGACATGTTGTCGTTTAATTCGGGGGAGTTGTTGGAAATGTTTTATACTCCACTGATTGATCTATAGTTGCAGTAGTTTGATTGATCACAGTTGTTTGCAGCACTTTTCACACAGTCAGGTACAAAACCAGAGGATAGCGACTAATCATTACGAGCATACTACATATATATCCTGCTGGTATCATATATTATCATATAATATCATTATTATTAACATTTCATGGATTTACAGCTTTTATTCGGAGTGAGCTTCAGTTTGCTGATTCACCAAAACTACAAATATTAAAAAACTTTTAAACATTTTGGTCAGATTGAAACAGAAATAGAAGCTAAAAGCTAAAAGCTAAAAGCTTTATTCTCAGGGTTCTGAGATTAAATAAGAATGTGTGTGGATATCTGCTGAGAATTTAGCTCGAGTTGTAACCCTGATAAGCAAAAATTTGGGCTCAGATAAGAAAAATATTCTTATATAATGGAAAAACAAAATCTTCCTCACACACACACACACACAAACACACACACACACACACACAGAGCTTTGTATCCTTAAAAAAAAAACACATACAAACAATCAGTTGAACCAAAAGGAAACGCCCAAGGACTCCACTGGGGATGAGGGCAAGGAAAACACACACACACACACACACACACACACACACACACACACACACACACACACACACACACACACACACACACACACACACTCTCCTGATTACATGCAGGTGGGTGCAGTTGGAAGCAGCAGGTGTTTACAGTAACAACACGCTGAGTCAGGATTGAAATTCATCTCCACACAGGTAGAAACACACACACACACACACACACACACACACACACACACACACACACACACACACACACACACACAGAGAGAGAGAGAGGAAGAGGCTCATATACAGGCACAGCAAGCCTGTTTATCACTATACAATAAGCTTTGCATTATAAGGCTTTAAATTTCAATTCCAGTGTGCTTTTTCTTTTTTTCTTTTTTTTTTTTTTATGTTTGACCTTCACTGAGATCAGGATCTTCTGCACGCTGAGATAATTCTGTCTTCCTTCGGTTTGACTCTCCTCAAAAAACTCAAAAAATTGATGGTTGTCAAACTGAAAAATGTTTCCTGTTCTCCTCTTTGATTCCTATGAGGACGGTTTTTTGGGAAGTTATGATATTTTCCCCAGACAGCAAAACTTTAAAAGCTTTTTTTTTTTTTTTTTTTTTTTGATGTTTAGCAGCCTTTTCCTTTCCCTTTAAAAAACCATTTCCAACTGTGGAAACAGAAAGAAAAGGTAACTGCGAACGCAAACACCATCTCCCATCTGAGTGTCAGACAA